>NC_137145.1:13370148-13497648 GCF_949319135.1 Squalius cephalus
AGGGGATGAGTTCGGAGACATTATCGGCGAGTTCTGGATATCCATCGACTACGCAAAGAAAGAAAGAAGCAATGGTGGTGATTTATGACATATTTAGTAGTGTTTGCAAAGACAATATTTGCAAATAAGTTTACAATTTGGTGCATAATTCATCATGCACTTTGCTTTTACTTTGTACGCATGAATGAAATGAAATGCCTTTAACAGCGTTCACAACATTTCTGAAGATATTTCTGGTACTTCTGCTGTCATTACATAAATTGAAAAACATTTAGAGCACCATAGCGACCACATACAGTAGCAATCATCCACAACATATAAAAATCATGATAGCGAGTTTTACACAATCAAGCAGCACTTTTTTTTTTTTTCAAAGTTAAATACAGAAACACTCGATGTTGCATAGATCTTGGGTCTTGATTGAGATAAAATGTTTGCAACGAACACGACAGCAGTACAAAGAGAAGAAAAATGACAAACTCATTATTCATCATCATGATTGCGTAGAAAGCTATCCTAATGGCCTATTATCTCCATAAATTGCTTCGGGCAGGTTAGGGTATTCAACTTCCTAATCAACTAATAGTCTCATTAGCATATCCATGAACTGAGCAATTGCAGCTGGACAGCTTTTGTTCGTGGTGCACCAAAAAATGTATAAGGGGGGAAAGCGCTGCTAATTAAATTAGCTAAAAAACGTTACAGGAAATCAAAAGGTGAATAAAATGCCCTTTGTGCGCTACTCTTTGTACAAACAAGCTCTCACTCAATAGGAAGCCAATATCCTCTACAAGTTCTCTTGCAAGGGCATTATAGGGAGAGAAAAAAAAAACTAATATCCCGCATTTCTATTTAAAAACATTCCTGCCAGAAGGTGCCCTCTATTTCTCTCCAAGCTCTAGCATTTAATGAATCTACTCAGTGGAGCTGCGGAGGTTGTGTCCTCGTGAGGCAGGTTCCAACAGGTTTCTTTTTCTAATAAAAGAGACTGACATTTATGCTGTGAAGAGCAGGAGGCTATTGCACCTATATAAAAGCAAGATATAGGTCTCTTTGAAGTCCAGTAAAGAATGAGATTAAAACCACTAGGGAAAAAAAGAAGATTGGTCGTGGAATGACAACAGTGATGAATGAAGTCTTATCTACTGAGCAGGTTTAGGCAGAAACAAACTTCTAAATACTTGTAAACCTGTGATAACAGACAGTGATCTGGCTTTAAGTCAACATGAAATGCATTAGACACGTATTCCAGAGTGAAAAAAAAACAAAGTAGGTCTGGATTTGATTTTATCCATCAGGAATTGACTAGTCATAAAAAGTAGGCATTACACAGCAGAATGGATGGGAAGGATTGAAAAATAAAAGGGCTTGGTGACATGAAAGTTGATAAATTTAGATAAATTATTACGTGGTCAAGATTATAATTTTTTTAATCTTTTTAATAACATGGCCTGATGAATTGTTCACAATAAGATCATGAAAAAATATTAAGCGTAAATAATTAATATGAATTCATATTTCTAATACAGTAAGTAATGTTATAAAAACATATGCTGTTTTCTATACTTTATATACATTAAAAAAATCCTGAAATAAAATCTATCACGGTTTCCACAAATATATTAAGCAGCACAACTGTTTTCAACATTATGAAATGTTTCTTGAGCACCATATCAGCATATTAGAATGATTTCTGAAGGATCATGTGACCCTGAAGACTGGAGTAATGGCTATGGAAAATTAAACTTTGCTATCACAGGAATGAATTACATTTTATATATATATATATATATTTTTTACATATACATATATATATATATATATATATATATATATATATATATATATATATATATATATATATATGTGAGCTTAAGAGACCACTTTAAAAAATATATATATAAATATATAAAGTAAGTAATCCTAATTACTTAGACTACTGTTCTTAATATAGATAGATAGATGGATAGATGGATAGATGGATAGTAGTCCAAGTAATTAGAATCAATTTCGATATCATGTTGGGAATCTTATAGATGTTGTACCTTTCTGATGTGGTCTATGACCAATGATTCCTCTCTGTCATCATCGTCATCCATGTCCAGCATAGGGGAGTTGAAGTGGTCCAGGAAGAAGCACTTGGCTCCTTCATTGCGTGGGTCAAACGGATCCACAATGATGGGCTCAGTCCCTTTGATCTCGCAGCGACAGAACGGACAACCCTGACCGTCGGAATCCTGCAGAAAAGAGTCGAGGACACACTGAGTGAACTTTAAAACACTAGCGCACACACTTGTAACGTGCACTCTCAAACATACACACACACAAAGGCTCCAACACTTGTAGAAGTCCAGAAAACCGCCTCTTACTCAAAACAGACATGAGCACACGCATGGTGTAGTACCTTCGCTGATATCAACCTCAACGGTTCTGGTCTGATTATTTGTATAGCGCTGTAAACACTGACACACTGTTGTGGAAATATGCCTTGGCCATGAGGAAACTCTTTACTGGCAGGATCTGAAGAGTCATGTTTGATTACAAACAGCTGGAACGCACATGCTACCCCCTCAGGCCTGGTACCGATTTCCTCTTTTTCGATTTAGGAAACAGCAAAAGCAAGACAGACCCACACGCAGGCCACTCCGCCACGTCGCACGCCTCCATACGGCCTGGAGACGGCTTACACATGGCAAAATGAACAACAATCATCTTTCATTTCCTCCATTAAACTCTCGAGAATCAAAGTGTGTCGATATTTACAAGAACAAAAGATGATCATGGCTGCCATCTGGTTGAGGGGTCGCGCAGAAAGACATCAAAGTGTCGTTTGAAACCTTATCCTAATTAGAGCCCTTTAACAGAGAGAAAGAAACACACCCCAACTGACTCGGCATAAAACAAGGCCATTAAAATGAAAAAAAAGAGTGAGATTTCTAAGGGATAGTCACCTTCAAGACTTCACTGATGTGTGTTCGTAAACTTACCAGAAAAATAGCAATGAATATTAATCTCTCTGCCAGCTAGGAGATGAGATGACACTTCTCTAGGCTCTCAACCGGTTCATTGGTTTATTTAACAGTCAGGTCCCTTTTATAGGCAGGTTAAAGGGAAGCCATCCTTGCCGTTTTAAAAAACGAGAGGGTGAACAACAGCAGAGGAGATTCAAAAAGCTCTCTTGTTGTCTAAGAATTGACTCGTGATGGACCACAGCTGAGGCCTTTTGGATGTCATTTTAGATGTGTTGTGACAATGTGTGTTCAGTGACAACAATTCTGACCTGAAGGAAAGATGACATCCTTCTTCACACATTCTCACACTAAAATACGGAACAAACAAAATTAAACGCTTGCATCTAAAATTAAAGTAACACATCAACTACGAACGTGCTCCACTAACATTTCACAAGCAGAAAGTGTCTGCATACTAAGCATGTGAAAAATGTGAGCATGTGCAATCTTTCTGTTCAAATAAATGGCACTTTGATATGACATTTTATTGTTTAAGGCAGTGACATTCATACCTTTTTAAGCTCACAAATAATTTTTAGGGGCCACTGTATTGTTTTGATGAAGTGCTCTTCTGAATTTAATTAACTTGAGCGCTTCACTTCAATGTTCATTCAGTAAAGACTGGTTCACGGTCAATGATCACAAATCTGAGCCAAACCCATCAAAAACCCAGATGGTAGCAGATCCGATGTGTAGCAGAGGGAAAACTACTGTGCCCAACAGAACAAAAAACACAAAACACTACAATAGTACTGCTTCTCCCTTAAATTTTCTAGTGATATAGTCAAGAATAATATGATCTTATTGGGGAGAGATACAGGGAATGGGCATGTTGCTAGCCAGACTCAAACCAAGCACCGGGACTCGAATAAGGATTTATGCTCAGATCAGCTTGAGTGAATCAAGTTTCCATTATAAAGAAAAAATAAATAAATAATACACAAACAGCATGCATCTGGCTGAGGTGTCCGAGTTTAGCCGGCCCTACCGCAGCCCCGAAGTATCTGTTTATCGAAAGAGAAGCTCTGATGCTCGGACAACACCCTAGATCAGAACATTTCTGAGAATTCGGCCAGTCCTTACAATGTAAACACATACACACTTCCTCCCAAATGTGTAACATCACTCTAACATCACCCATGTAAACATCCTCAATCACAATAATACACTGACACACATTAATACACACAGCAACACACACCCAGAAGATTCTCGCAACCAGAGAGGACACATTTCCTACCCTATCTGCCTTTCCTTCACCTGTCCACTGTCAATGCCGCTTGCATTTGAGATAAGGACAAATGCAAGGGCGACGGAGAGACAGATAACCTGCCGTTTGTTCTCCACTGAGTCCTGATGATGCTCAGTATTCAGGTCATAGCATGCCATTTAAAGAAAAAACTAGATCCATTAGCTGAATGCGGGGCGTCACTGAAGCGTTTACATGTGATGCAAAGAGTTTCTTCATAACGCATGCAAAGAGTTTCTTCATAACGCATGCAAATAAGACGCGTTTATTTCATGCATGAGCACGGATGTGTGAAAAGCTGCAGTGGTGTGGTGGTATATATTTATATATATTCAGATACAGTGTGTATGGGTGTTTCTTCCTCTACCACTTCAGGGGTTTTATAATATGATATAATATAATATATAATATATAATATAATATATAATATAATATATAATATTATATAATATAATATAATATAATATAATATAATATAATATAATATAATATAATATAATATAATATAATATAATATAATATAATATAATATAATATAATACAATATAATATAATATAATATAATATAATATAATATAATATTCCTCTTATTTGTTACATAAGGTTTGTGAAAACTGTCTTGGAAACTTTTGCCCCAGACCTTTTTTTTTTTTTTTTTTTTTATGTGTGTAAATAAACAAAATATAATGTAAATAAAAATGATCACAAATAAAATAGTTTGAAATAAACAAACCTTTCAATATTTATTGTGCAAAAATAATTTATATAAAAAAAAAAAAATTAATTATGAATGTCACACAGCTGTGTCGTCATTCCCAACACACCAAACAACTTTGCCCCAATAAAGTTAGCATACTGAGTTACTAAGGAGACAACAGAGTCAGTGAAGAGCTTTAGGTGAAATATGAGAAGCTAACGTATGAAGAAACCTCAAGATAAAGGTAAAATCGAGACCAATATCAATTTTAGTAGAATTTGTTTGTGCATCAAGCTGTAATTTTGACAAATTGGGCACGTGTGAAAATATTATATGATGTTGTTTTTTACAATATATAAAAATGCTAGTAATAAAATTAGCCTTAGCAAGTCAAAGGAGTCAGACATTTTATAAAAAAAACTGACAGAATTCTCCTGTGATGTACGTATATACAGTACCGGTCAAAAGTTCGGAAACATTACTATTTTTTATGTTTTTGAATAAAGTCTCTTATGCTCATCAAGGCTGCATTTATTTGATCAAAATACTGAAAAAAACAGTAATATTGTGAAATATTTTTACAATTTAAAATATTATGTGATGCAAGGCTGAATTTTCATCAGCCATTACTCCAGTATTCAGTTTCACGTTACCCTTCAGAAATCATTCTAATATGCTGATTTGATACTCAGTAATTATCAAACAGTTGTGCTGCGTAATATTTTTTGTAACATTGATGAATAAAAAGCTAAAAAGAACAGCATTTATTCAAAACTTTTTACCGGTACTGTACATGTCCATGTATATCTCCAGCCATTGTTAAATACATATAATAAACTAGTGTATTATAAATGAGTATAAAAACACCTGCAATATGTACCTGCCATGATGTCAAACAGGAAGTGCACATGAGGTGGCCACATGGCTCAATCTTTACATCTTTATCGTTTTCGGCGCAGATCTTACACAGCTGAAACGTAGAGCCCATTTCACAGTACAACTCATACTGTTCCTGAAAAGACCAATAAAAGAGAGGAGAAAAAAGATGACGAAGATAAAAAACAAAATCTGACATAAAGTCAACTCAAATGTGCATCCGTTACTAACCTGTGTGACCTTAATGTGGTCGTGTGGGGTGGGTTCACACAAGCCGGTGAGATCTGGGTTATAACTGCGCCCATCTGGAAACAGATAACTACAGATGGAGAGAAAGACAGTAAAAAGAGTATGAGGTTAAGAGACTTGTCCTCATGTGCAACTGGCTCTGTGGCTCTCTATTAGCAGTGCTGTGAAACTGGGCCACCTCCACAGTCCATCCAATCACAGCCAATGTCTGAATCGCTGCACTTACAGCAGGGATCAAACCTCTCGGCTGGGGTAATCAGATGAGAGAGAGAGATAGAGAGAGACACGTCCAGACAAAATCTGCAGACTATTTTTCTGCATTTTCTGAGTTGATTGTGAGGACAGAATTCAGCAGAATGGATTTTAACATGGTAAAATATCTTAAATGAAATTAGTCTATTATAGACTGAAAGCATAATCAAATTAAAACTAATAATAATAATAATAATAATAATAATAATAATAATTTAATGATGGGAGTTCAAATTCTTTAGAAATCAGTTTCTTATGTGTGCCCGGTGATAGAAAAATGTCTATTAACATAATCAATGTGTTCCTTTTGTGAGAAGTTCTTTTACCAGAAAGTAGCATTATGCAAGCATATCAGATTCATTATCTGAACTTAATGGGGAAGCTGTACCATGCTGTACAGCTCAGATGGTGTGAGATTGGCATGTGGCACTTGGATGGACAGATAGAGCCACAAGCCAGTGTGATGTGGTTTAGAGACAGCTGACACGGCAACAGTGACAGATACATGCAGCTAAAACCTGTAAATGACACATCAAACAGACATGCCAGTAAGACACCTGCCAACGAAGAGAAAGAGGGGAGTGTGTCTGTGTGTGTTTACAAGACATACTGCCAGTTTTCCAAAACATATTGAGCTGATAGGATGCTTCACAGAAGAACTACGGGAGTTGATTCCAGGATGCTTCACAGAAGAACTACGGGAGTTGATTCCAGTAAAATGGGACAAAACGAGCAAATACAAAGACGGGGCGCCAGAACCCCACTCAATCAAACTTAGTCAGTTAATATTAAAATATGTACCACTGCTGGCTCAGATGCTGGCAATAATTACTTGTATTTACGTAACTGAAATATGAAATAGCCAATCAATGCTCCACTGACTATTTTAATTTTAATGTAATTTAAGATTTGATTTAAGATTTTTCTTCTTTTTTTTATACACACATACATACATACATATGTACTGTGTGTATATATATATATATATATATATATATATATATATATATATATATATATATATATATATATATATATATATATATATATATATATATATATACATATACATATATACACACACATATATATATATATACACACACACATATATATATATATACACACACATATATACATATACATATACATATATATACATACATATACATATATATACATATACATATAGCATATACACAAATTATTATTATTTTTTTAATAATTTTTTTAAAGACAATTCAGTGAAAAAGGTAAAGTGGTCCTAAACCTTAAAAAACGATGGTTTATTGGTTTATTGCACTTTTTGACCAATTTTAGTTCAATTACTGATAAAGGGAATTTAGTTGAAATTCATGTAAAAGAGTGACAAGTTATAAAGAATGGAAACATACACTATATATCTTAATATAGTTTACATTTTGTGATGATAAAAGCAATCAAGCAGTTTAAATATGCCACATACTGTAGTATTTATCGCCTATGTGAGTATACTTTATGTATGTGGATATCGTTGGACACTTATTTATCCAACTTTATAGAAAGAGCTGGGTGATCATATATTTACCTTTTGTGACAAAATATGTTGCTTTACACTAGTTTGTATGCAGATAAAGTTGGATATATTAAAAGGTAAGAAAAATATCTGATCAAACATAAAACTAGAATGATATTGTAAGTCAATGCCAAATCAGTGTGGAAGATCAGAAAATTCGGCGAGAGCAAATTAATATTCATGAGCTCAGACTTATTCATATACTGTCATTATAACCCACCCGTCTTCAGTCCCACTGTCTAGACATTATTTCAAAGAAAGATCAAAGTCTCTAAAAAAAAAGTGAGATGTGAACTCAAAATCAACTGAAAGAGAACAAGAGTAAAGCAAGTGATTGGGCTGAGATAGTGGGCATTTAGTACAGCTGAATGGTTTAGAAGATTAATAGTTAAAGGATAAAGAGAAGAGGTGGAAAAAACCCACAATAGCACCATGGCTCAACATGCACCAAGCACTAGGCCAAAGCTTTGACATTTACTTTTAAGCTGTCTGAGGTACTCACAAGCCTTCTCTGCATCCGTCGATGAGCGCCTGAAACAGCGGTTTGTTATGTGGGATGGTCTGCAGTATGTTGCCGTCACTGGTGACGTAGCCAATGGCCCACTGGCCTAACCGCGTACAACTCAGTCTGAAGATGTAGCTGGGGACAGTGTGAGAGAGAGCATTAAAAACTGCAAAGCACAAATGTTTTGGCATACAATGCAGGTGACAATAGGTCATAAACATATATTGGCTAGCATAGTTCATGTTTGTTGGTTGGATTCCTGGTGACGTTCTTTTAGCCGCTAGAGGTTGTTGGCATGGTCCTCTGCTTGGGTTGATTACGTTAAAGAAATGATTTATTTGGGTAGAAACTGACAACAATACCAATACATAACAGTTTTAATATCATAACAGCAATTATGAAATAATCGAAGGCTTTGACAAACACAGGAGAGAAAAGCTGAACCATATGGATAACGTTTACTTTTGCATGCCCCTTTACTGAGAAATGTAAGAGGAAAAGGAAACGAAAAGCACATTTATGGAGTTATTCAAATAACGTCTTTTGGTTATGCAACTGTTGAACAACAAATTCAGCCAGGATTAAGAGACTAACTGGAACCAGACTGAACCTTTCCATTCAATATCCCACAGCGTCAGGGTGTCACAGGCTGGCACTGAGGCTGGAAAAAAGAAAAAACACTTTGGCTGATGGAGGAATGGATGTAGAACAGGTTGACATTTCTCAGCAGGAGGTGAAAAGTTTATAAAAAGTGTATTGTGCAGGTGCACAGAATTCGATTTGCAATGGTAAATGTTAATTCTTTAATGTGATGTCACAAAATTAACATCTATGCGAATGAAATGGATCAGACAAAGGTTAGAAAGGCCAAAATAAGAACACTTGATGCGGTAAACGCAACACTGATGTTTTGCCATGTTTGAGTCACTATTTTGAGACATAAGACCACACACACTGACTCGTCGCACGAAAAGGTCATGGCCTGATATAAGAGATCGTTGCAGGATTTCTGAATTGCATTAGAGTTATTTCTAATGCAGCTGCTAGGGATGAATGGAGCTCTCTGTGTTAAATGTGATTAATCTGTAAATGCTTCAATGTACTGCTTTCACACTGGACACGGCTCTTTTCACGCACGGGGGAAACATTGTATAGGTCTCTACACTCTTGTTAACATTCTTTATTCTACCAACTCATCTCTCTGACTCTCTTGTTTAATATGAGACTTGCTTGCTACAGTCATTTTTTACTGAAAATGCCTTTCCTTATTCATAATTTACTATCAGCATCATTTATTATTTGCCTTTTTATACTTTTTATTTAGAGAATAAGCAAAACTCCAACACTGAAACAGAAAAAATTGCCATCAAAGTTTTTTTTTTTTTTTTTTTTTTTAAATTGGATTTGACAGATTTTATGTCAATTTTTACTCTGAAATCTAAGCACAGTTGAGTCCCAGGACAGATCATAGTCTAAGAGACTAGTTTTAATCAAATCAGTTTTGACAAAAAAAATCCATGCTATTAGAATGAATGGAGACATGAAGGGTTAGTACACCCAAAAATTGAAATTTGACGTCAGAACGTTGGCTCATTATTGGCTAGCTCCTGGGTCATCACACACATGACCAGCGTCGGTCAATAGTGAGCCGACGTTCTGACGTAGAACCCAGAAGCGCTGCACTGTTCACACTACGTTAACGGCGTAGGATAATGATGTGGAAGGGAAGAGATTGTTGAATAATGTCGTTATTTTCGTTTTTGCGCACAAAAAGTATTCTCGTCACTTCATAATATTAAGGTTGAACCACTGTAGTTACATGGACTATTTTAACAATGTTTTACTACCTTTCTGGGCCTTGAAAGTTGCAATGACGTAGCTGTCAATGGAGGGACGAAAAGCTCTCAGATTTCATCAAAAATATCTTCATTTGTGTTCCAAAGATGAACGAAGGTCTTATGGGTTTGGAACAACATGAGGGTGAGTAATTAATGACAGAATTTAAATGTTTGGGTGAACTAACCCTTTGAGGTTTGAACAATTCATAAAAATGACCGTTTAAGTGGTCCATATGACAAACTGGATCAAGCAATTCATTAAAAAGAACTGAGTGAAAACATTTTGTTCATAAACAAATAATTCAGACTGGTTCTGTAAACTGGATCAAACAATTCATTAAAAAGAACCATTTCAAAAGAAAGATTTGTTCATGAATTAAACATTATCACACAAAGTTAAGTTCAGAAAAGTAAAAAAAAAAAAAAAAAAAGTGTCTTTTTTTTGTGTGTCATTTTGGCTCAGTCTTCATTTACTTTCATGTGACAAGGGCTTTCTTCAAAAATGGACTTCCAGACATTAGTGTTAGTTTCTTGAGGTAATTTAACTCCCTACGGCTGGTTATTCTGCACTGTTGTACTGGGCAAACACAGGTCCTGGTAGGCCGAGAGCACAGACTCAATGTGAATGACCAGAGGAAGAACTGGGAAATGATTGTGAGAGGAATCAAGCTAAGTCACCAATACCCTCAGAGTCATCACACATAGATCATAAAAAGCTCTGAGCTGCTGTGACTACTGAGGCAGAGAGTGTGTGTTTCCGCACTAATGAACCCTGCCTCTCGTGTCACACTGCTCAGATAATAATATGACATCTAGCATGTCAAAAGCTTGATTTTACCAGGTGACTGTTACGGGTAGAAACTCAGTGTGAAACACATATAGTCCCCTTGGGTGCCGCCAAGACCTTCTCTAACCGCACACACACAGCTGCTGCTCCTCTTCAGTAGATTGGTATTTGCATACAGTTCAACTCGACCACCCACCGTCCTCGACTTCCGTCTGTTTGTTTAGCCACATCTCTCCAACCCACATCAGCCATTTAAAAAGGCCCATCTTCCTGGTGAAATTCAAACAGAGGGAGTCCTTTCGCATAAAGTTTCTTATTTTATGGCCTCGCTATTATCTTGCTGTTGCGCTAAACGACTCTAACCAGTGTGTAATCGCGCCTGCCGTCTGGCTCTGGACCTCAAGAGTTGTTTCAGCACTGATGCAATGCTGTTTCTCTAATCAGCTAATCCAAACAGACTGGATTTAACTACCGCTGTCTCCCTGTGGCACACTCCGCCACACTTGGCTTACTGGTATGGTATAATCTGGGTTACCAATGCAAAGGTCATTAGTGTATTTCCAGATTATATTGATCCTAGATTCTAGAAGCAGTGCTGACAAGAGTCGGCGAGAACATAAACACAGACAAAGAGACTCCTGTAATAAGCTAACATCTCCGCCTCGCCCACTTTCCCATGCAAGCGGGGTCGTCTGCCAGACTGGAGAAAAACAGCTGGCTGGCCCGGCGCACCACGCAGCAGATGGTATGTCTATTACAGCCATCCAGTTACACACACACACACACAGACTAGTCTGTACCTGCCAGGTTTGTTGATGTACTTCTGCAGACGGGCCTTCACTTCATCATACGTCAGGAAGGCCATGTAGCCTGGGTGCGTGACTGCCAGGAAGTTCCAGTTCCTCAGGATTGAGCCCCATGGCTACAGGGAAGAGAAAATTAGCTTAGGTTAGAGATAGAGGTAGTGGGTTTAGGAAGTCCATAATCTGTGATACTTCAAATAGCTCAGAAAACAGAAGTCAGACTGGAATGCGCCAGCATTCGTTTTATTTTTACCATCACTGACCTCCCAGACAGTTAAATCAAGATGGCTTTAACACACCAACTAAACTAGGTTATTTCCCCTTGTAGGTGGACATACAACAACTTCAGAAAGTGTTTGAACAGTCACGGTTAAAAATGTATGACTGTTCTATCTAATCAGTCAATCAGATTTGTATCTAAATCTAACTTAGTGACATTTATTTTAATAGAAACTCAGCACAAACACAAACTAAACATTTAACAAAAAGTGTAAATTTTAAAATAATAAATATGCTGTCTAAAATGCTGACTAAAGCATTTGGACACCAAATACTCAGTCACAGTAAAAAAAAAAAAAAATGCATGAATGTTACATTCAATTAAAACAAAGGAGGGGGGGGGGGGGGTCAAACCATGTGCTATTCAGTTTAAAGAAAGAGTGCAAAAACATTTTTTAAACTAAATATTTTACAAAAAGAAGTGTGCTAAATTATAAACTACAATATATGCTTTTCATAATGAAGAAAAAGAGTATCTGCAAGTAAAAGTAACACTATCTGGAAGTAAAAGTAACGCTATCTGGAAGTAAAAGGTTCTTTATAATTCATGCATAATGGTAATGGAGAAGTGAACTGATCCATAAAAAAATCTAAAGAACATTGAAGTTAGTTCTGAGAAAAGATCTACCATAATTTGCTTGCAGATGCTGTTTAGTTTGAATTGTATTAACCAAAGCAGGGGTTTTTAATGCTAAGGACTCTCAAATATGATGATCCCCTGGTTCTTTTTCATGTAGAAACCTGTTTATACTGTGTGAGAAGTGTATAATTTAATGACAATTTTGAATTTTCTTACATTAAAATAGCTTTTATATTCTCACTGTACAAAAGGTATATTGATAAAATATTATCTAGAAATATTTACTTGTTTTAGTTACTTTTCCCCAAATCACAGGTAATTTTAGATGTATGAATTTTGCATAAACAGGAAGATTTTCGGAGAATTTTTGAAGAATTTTTTTAATTCAGATTTATTTGTAAAGTATTGTTCCAAAGCAACATATTTTGACGTGATTCTGTTAAACATATTAAATATATTTAAATATAAATATTGATTTATTGACATTTATACACATTAATATATTAACTTAAAATGTTCACTTTGACAGCCCTAAAGACATATTTTATTACACATTTTCTGTAGATCTCCCAGTATCCTTTTATGGCCCCTTGACTGCAGTTTCATAGCCCCTTATCTATAATGCAATGAAATGATATTTAGAATTTTTTAAGACTGACTTAAAGGTCCAATACTTTGTTTCTTTGTGCATTTTTAAATTAACTCATCTTGACATGTTAGAACTAAATGAAAAGCAGCTGGGACTCTTGATACTGTGAATAAATAATGTGGTAAAACAGAAAAGTTTGTTCTGTTTCCTTTTTCCCCATACAAGCCGACTGAACTAATCAAGACAAAAGCAATTTCCAAAAATCAGGAGAAGAGTTACAAAGAGACGTTTGGATGTTCAAATGAGCAGGGTGTAGTTTTATTGGCTTTGGCTGTAAGGTAGCGGGGTTCGTGTGTGGTGATTCAGCCGGCATGAGATATAAACTCCATATTGCTCACTGATTGACTCACACACATAAACAAATCCACGCTAATGAAATGATGTGGGTCCTTCCAACACATTTATGGGAATTGTAGCATTTTTATGCAGCTTGCAGGCTTGAGTAGGTAGTCAAAAAGTGGGTGTTTTGCAACTGATACGTAATAAGGCTTGTGCAAACACAGGTTTGTAAGCATGTGTGTGTTGTGGTTAAAGATGAGGTGTGTTTTTCTAAGGGATTCCTCTGTGTAAAACAAACCTCCCACTCTACACTCATTTGCAGAGGTGATCCCCAGCGTTAGCATTATTTTCCATCAGCACGGGGAGACTAATGACTACAAAACATTGAGACGTGTTTGATGTTTTCAATTTAAATGTGGTTATCTGTGAGACATCCATGTACAAGGTTTCTCCACAGAATGAGTAGATCAACCCACACTGGAGAGAGATAAAAACAAGGGTGTTCCTTCTATATTGCTTTCGTTATTACGATAAGCAGTTAAGAGAGTAGTTGACATTTAAATGCTATCTCATCTGCAGATCTCGCGTGTTTGTCATGGTGAGAAATTCGGTTTTAGATGAGATTTTGGGATTTGAGGGGTTCAGGGGTTACCTGGAAAAGACGAGTGAAGATGTCGAACTCAAAGACAGAGATATAGTCATTGCAGGTGAGGTCGATGGTAGATTTCAGAGCCATGGCCTCCAACCCGGAGCTGATGGGATGCACGTCGTGAAGGCACTGCCGGAACATTTTCCATGACACTATTGTCCTGGAACCACACAAAACACAAAAATTCAGACTGGGATAAGACTTGTGTAAATCCTTCTCAAAATTGCATTCAGTTGCTTTGGGCTATAAAACTGAATCAAACATCAAATCCTTCAATCATTGGCCTGCGAAAACGTTGAGGTACTAGATATTTCTGAAGAAAATGTGAGTGGTTGCCATGAGTGTGTTGCTATAACATGTTAAAGCAGTATTGGCCAGGACGCTCTTGTAAAAGAGATTCTTAATCTCAATGAGCTTCTTTTCCTGTAAAATAAAGGTTATAATAATAATAATAATAATAATAATAATAATAATAATAATAAATGTAGTGGAAAATACTCAAAACAACATATTACACTGGGAGTCCATGGATTATCTGAAAGTCTAAGGGTTCCTCAAACTTGTAAAATGAGTGTACAAATCCCACGCATTAGATAATATTCACTCTTTAAAGGGGCAATGAACTGACATTTTTTATTTTATAATATTTCCTGAAGGGCACTTATAATGTTAGTATGATTTTTACATCAAAAATAATTTAGTACTAAAAGGCCATTTTCTAGCCTGATCAACTCTCTGAGAAACAGACTAAGAGAAACAATGTAAAGTTGATCGAATTAGGAATTACTGTTTTCAAAGCCTGCACCAAAATGCGACTGATTTACCAAAGAATCCACAGAGAAATGTACAAACAAATAATGCTCTACTGAGACATTCACATAGATGAAAATAAGCACATTCCTAGCATTAGGATCCTTTGGAAGGTATTGCTATTTTTGAGGAGTGATCCTGCATCTCTCTTCGCGCCAATGGGCGGGGCCAAACATGCAATGATGTAGAAGTAGGTGTTGATCATCTTCTGCAGAGGCATTTTTTCAAATATCTATGACGTCATAAATCGGCACCTCCCAAAACGAGCCATTTTCAGACCTTGGTTTCAATAAAAGCTGTTTTGGAACTAACAAGAACGTTTTCAGTTCTGAAACTTACAGGATCTTCGTATAGTATGATGACGTCTTGTAGCCTATGTCAAAAGCTCAAGGAAAATTCGATTTCTCAATTCATGAAAAAAAAAAAAAAAACACATACGCCAGAATGACTAAGAACGCAAGTCTTAAGGTGTATCCGTGTCTATGACTGTAAACTCTTATTCACGTTCTCTAAAAATGTTGTATGCCTGGTGGTCTATGAGAGACACAAAATGGAGGTTGTGAGGTGAATAGCAGAGCATGTGGAGAAAAGTGCCACCCACACACCACTTCGAGTTCTCTTAAGAAGTTTCATAAACACTCACCGTCACAAATTGACCAGTAAACACTTTCAGACACAAACACACACTCAGAAGGAGAAAAAGAAAAAACAAAGCAGAGCTGTGTCTTAAGCCTGTTCTCTTTTCTTGGTTAACAAAAAAAAAAAAATTACTTCAGGCTAATGGCACATCATATTCCTTCAGGTAAGAAGAAAACAAACTCGTCACACTAATAACTAGAGGATCTACTTCTCATTATTTTGAAAATATGACAGTGCCAGCCACCCTGAGGAATCGTTTACCCATCATTCCTGCGACTCCTGTTGGCTGCTGATTCTTAGATTGCTTTGGGAACAAAACTAGAAACTTTCCGGTTTTGCAAGTAGCCTGAGTGTGTCAGGAAGTGAAACTTGTCATGGATTAAAACAGTTAAACTGGATTGAGGATCAGGCCCTGTTAATCAGGTCAATAAAGAGACAATGGCGTAGAAGAGCCACACTGAATCAGACAGACCAGCAGGTTAATGAGGAAACATCAGCTCTGCTAATTCTTATTAGAGAGGGCAGTGGCCTGCTGGCTAAGTCTCAACACATACAGAAACCTTTCTTACACACATGATTAACCAATCTAAATGACAACATCTTCTTGACTTCTATTGCTCTTTAAAAAGTTATTAAATAATTATTAATACGATATTAAAATTCCCTTCATATATGACTCACTGGAAGATGTAATTCTGATTACAGTTTTTACTGTATTTTAATAATAAATGCAGCCTTGGTGAGGTGCTGTTCAATTTGTTCATCCTAAGTTTAACTAAATGTAGACTAAATGTAACTAAAAGTCACTTGTATGTTGATTTCCATAAGCTTTATGATCTCAGCATTCAAACTCATTTCCATCACATCATGAGTTCTGCGCATTAAGCATCTTCAGCATGATTAAACTGCAGTTTAGCGTGGAACTTTTACGGAGCAGAATTGTGTTTTGCATATGTATTAATCAGCAGCCACAGTGAAACAGCACAAAAGTGCTGATGCATCGTCAGGAATAAGGAAACTCACTCTGGCCTCTGATACACTTGCTAAACGTGCGGTGAAGAAAACAATGAATCAATCTGCTGGGTTTACTGGAGGGTAGAGAAATAAAAGCTTGGCTCATAAATACCATACATATCCCATACGGAGCGTTACAAGTAATTTTTCTGAGCATAATCCCCCTTAAACTGTCACTGATGCACATCAAGCAGCTGGACGGGAGAGCCGAGCTTGGTTCTGTGAAGAAAGACGAGATCTAGTTTAATTACATGTATTAGAATAGCTGACCTCTTAATTAAGGAAGACTTTTTAATGGGCAGAGGGCATCTCCCAGTGGACGACATAAAGGGAAGCTCATTAAGGACCCTGTCCTTTCCAATTACTGATGCAGGACAGGTATAGAGACACACATAATTGTATCATGCCAATAAATAAATGAGTGAAGGGGAGGAGACTGGAGAGTCAGAGCGAGACAGGTCACGAGGCAGGAGGCAGATATCAGCATCCATTTAAAGGCATCAAAAAGCCTCTGCAAAGTCATGTTGTGCGTTAAGAGAAACAAATTGGGTAAAATTCTCAATCAGAGTGCCTGCTCTGTGGCGATTTGGTTGTGTGATAATCCCTGTGCTTTCGGAGTAAAATCAGCGAGTGCATTATTTTCATTCAGCCAGTTGCAGCCAGAGTAAGACAGAAAACAGGCAGCTCAGTCGGTGGCCTTCAGTGTTGCCACTGGAAACTGTGCTCCTATTGGCCCGTGGCCACTTACCACATTTAAATGAGAGTTTAAAACGGATTTGAGTCCCGGTGGACAGAAGGGAGTTTAATAAGAAAAATTAGCTTGAAAACAAATCTCTCCTCGACCCGTCAGTCAGCCAAACAGCAGGACATTTATATGAACTGATAATGAGGAAACAGTGTTGCTTCTCTTTTTTTCCCTCATTATATCATCTGCATATCAAATACCCACAATGCATCTGCATCTGCTCTGGGTTAGTCTGTACATCAGAACTGAAACTGATCTGAGAACGGTGTTCGGATGAGAGAGGGGGAGGTAACTTCACATATATTCCATTCTCGCTGGTTATTCTGAGTAAAAGCATTTTATTCCATTATCGAGTGGCACAGAGAGAGAGAGAGAGAGAGAGAGAGAGAGAGAGAGAGAGAGAGAGAGAGAGAGAGAGAGACAGAGAGAGAGAGAGAGAGAGAGAGAGAGAGAGAGAGAGAGAGAGAGAGAGAGAGAGAGAGAGAGAGAGAGAGAGAGAGAGAGAGAGAGAGACATACAACGACTGATATTTTCTTTCTAGTCTTAGAGCATTCTGACCTGATGGATGAATTACTCCAGTGACAAGACAACAGTCTTGTTTTTGAAGGCTTAAAGAATCTAGAGATAAGATCTAGAGAACGGGTATATATACACAGCAGGGTCCAAAAGTCTGAGATCACGAACCGAAAATGCTTCAATTCTGCCTTTATCCCCAAAAAACAATGTCATGAAGTACATTTTTTGTCCTATCTAATAATTTATCCAAAAATACATTAAATAGGGAAGTCACACATACAATTAATTCACCTTGTCTATGATGAGCATGCTTACAATTTTAATTTAATATTGATTTGGGGGGGGGGGGGGGGGGGGGGGGTTATTGTGATAAAAATGTGATAAATTTTTATTGTGATAAAAATGTCCTGATATCACAATAAAGAAAATGTCCTGATATCACAATAAAGAAAAAAAGCCTCATTAAAAAACATTTGATGATTGTTTCTTATAAAAAAATAAATAAAATAAAAAATTACAAAAAATTATATATATATATATATAATACAGTACCGTTTAAATGAAAGAGGTCTCTTATGCTCACCAAGGGTGCATTTATTTGATCTTTGGTGTCACCTAATCCTTCAGAAATCATTTTAATATGCTGATTTGGTGCTCAGGATATTTTTGTGGAAATATTTTTGTGGAAACTATGATGCATTTTTTTCAGGATTCTTTGATTTCTTTATTTGATCATTTTAATGTGTCCTTGCTGAAGAAATGCATTCATTTCTATCTATTCATTTATATATTTTTTGTCCATGTGAACAGTCTTATTTGTCACTAGGATATAAACCAATTTATTACAAATTACAATTTTCATAGTTTAGCCAAGTTAAAAGATTAACTGAACTTTGCTATTTGTATACAACTTGGAAGCAAGAGAACATCTGACAAAGAGTTCACATGATCATTGTCACTGATTTACTTATTTGTTTGCAAACCTAGAAATGTGTCTTATTCATTCCAACTTTTCAAAATCCTCAAACCAAGATTTTTAACCAAGACTTTTAGAAACTGCTACGTTAAACAAGCTAATTTATATTGTCTCATTACACAAAAACATGCACAGACATGCTTACATAGATTCGCTGTGTAGCAACTGTAACTCTGCAAGCTACAAATCTGAGCTCTAGTGCTCACTGGATTGATGGCATAAGGATGCTGAGTTTTCTATTTCCAAACAGAGAGAGAGAGAAACAGAGATAGAGGAGCTAAAGGAAGGCCGCTCTGTTTCTCGTATCAATGACTCATGCACACTTCCTCTGTACAGAGCGGGAAGTAGACCTTTATAATAATCTATAATATATCAGAGCAGTAACAAGATACACACTAGAGACTGCTCCGGTCTTTTCCCATCCCTCAATCCCTCTTTCTCTCTCCCCTTCTCTTGCTCTTCCTTTCTGGGATAGCTAATCACACCTGCCCCATTAGGAGGCCTTTCCGTCCCTAGCAAAGTCTGTGTATCCGTGCATACATTTACACTTCCTTTAACCCTTCGATTTGCTAAATTAAACAGAAGATAAGTTATGCAGCAGCCACAGAAATTGCAAATTAATTAAACATTGCAAATGGACGACACCTCTTAAAGATCTAGAGAGATCTGCGCTCAGATGATTTTTCTGAGAGTTGTGCTTGGAATGGAAATCAGCTTTATTCAGCTTTAATCCAAATTATTACTACTTTTTTTTTTTTCCTATCAGGAGAAGCAATTAAAATTACAGTCAAAGAATAACTCCTCAAACAAACTTATATAATCGAAATTAAATCGAAATCTCTTCACAGTTCACAGCAACGCACTGATCTCCAAAACAACATATCTGAATGGTCGACTAATCACTGCGTTCTTATGATTTTCTATTTATCTTTTGTTCTATGATTAACATGACAGACAGTAGCAGGTTTATTAGGCTGCTGTCACTTTAAGAGCTTATGCATGGATCTAATATACTGTTACACAACATGCATCTACTAACCAATTTACGTTAAAAAAAACTGACTGTTTTAACCTGAATACTCGACAAGACTGGTATTTTGACATCATTTTGTGTGTATTTGACCGTTTAAGCACCACTAGCCATGAAAAGGAGCTCAATTTGGTGCTTGTGAGCTGTTTGAGAGGCGGCTTTATACACCAATTATATAGATCAGCGTTAAACCTGCGGAAATTAGTAAAATTAAATGCAATTCAAGCACTATTCAACCGGTGTGAATGAGATGAGTGACACTTTTTTACTGCATTACTCTCTTCTTTATTTTAAACCTGAAGAGAAACATAAATCTACTGTAAACACAATAAAAATGATTGCTCTTTGGAGCACATAATGAAACTCTAATAATGTAATTTCTTCCTTATTTTATTATTATTTTTTGTTATTATTATTTTCCGTGGACCACCTAGCACTTCCTGGAAGTGCCCGTATCCCAGTTTGAAAACTCCTGAACTAGCCAATCTTACTAATCGACTAACTGCCACAATGTTATCTCCTCTATCTATACGCTGGCAGTACAGCAACTGAAACTCTTCCCAGCAAACAAGAAAACTCGTATTCCAGAATTAAGACAGAAGCTGAAGACCCTTAATGCTATCTACTGGGGGGAAAAAATCAGCTAACCAGTGACCTTCACCTCACAAACGCTGACTAGAGCAGTTAGGAAAGGCATCATTGTGTCTGGTTTAGTGTGCAAATGTATGCTAAATCACAGGGCTGACTCAAGAACAGCACTCCAGCACATGACCAGACAGTTCACCCCACTTACTCGCTACTAAATGGAGGAGAGAAAAGGCCTTTCTCCATGACAAAGAGTTTTAATTGATTAGACCTCTAATGAAAGACTGGAAAGATCGCATCTGATTTGGCAGATACGTCTGGAAACAAGAAAACTACTCAAACTTACTTTTCGCCAAAAGACCTTCTCCAAAATTCGGCCGCGTCTGCCTTGGTAATGCGGAATGTGTCTCCTTGGAACTGTCCACCTGGAAAGATGGCTTTAATCTCGGCCAACATGTGACTGAAGATCAGCGAGAGCTTGGTAAGGTTCCGTCTGCAAGAGAAAAAAGGACAGGTTAGAGAAACCCATACAGAGAAAAGTGGACTCTCAGCATTCTCTATTGAGCCAGTTTCGTGTTCTTGAGCTTTTCTGGAAGTTAATGTGTCGCACACGTCTCCATTCAAACAGCACGAGGACACAGTGCAATCTGATGCAAGCAGTCTGAAGGGCATGTTGTGGCCACACCAGAAAACAAACACTCACTGGGCTCCGGCCAACAGAACAGAGACGATCTGCTTCTGTAGCAGCTGAACACTGACTGTCTACAGAGGTGTGTAGTCACAAAACAGATTTCTGAATTCTGAAAGTGTTTTTTCAGATTTTGTTTTCTACAAACTAAAGTTTTTCGACAAAAAAACAAAACAATGTGGCATATGCATATATATCACTGAGTGCATAAGTGGGATGCAGACAATAATGTCTTACTCTCAAACAAATTGTTCTTTTGATTGAATATTTTTATGGAATTGTTTAAACTTTTAAACTTCACAAGAAGGCTCAAATAATTTAATTCCATTTATTATGCCACTCTTTCATAATTCAAATGCACAAGTACATGAAATATCCTTTGCTTTAGTTTAAAACTTGTACTAGTACTTTTCCCAAGTGTTATGTTAACCTTGAGCATCTTTACTTTCACTCACACGTACCTACTGAGTAATTTATAAAACAGTCCTGTAGACATGCAAACAAATATAATTAGTTACACCATCTCTAGGTACCACAAGTCATTCATATTTTCAAAGTTGTGTCCCTAAGTGACTTTTCCCATATTGCCTTGTGGCTGGCAGAAAGGGACTCCAGCCCTCAGGGGCTTGTCCCCTTCCTCTCCCTGTGCCGTCCCTCCTGTGGGATTAGAGCGGGCAGATAACCCACCTTTCAGAACAACCTTTCAGGTGGCACTCAATTACGCAGAGCCACTCAGCCTGAGGGAGGTCGAGAGGAACCGGGCTGCAAGCGGTAGATAACTAGCCCCTCTGAGGCACAACAAACACACACAAACTTTCAGGATTCACAGTGGTATTTTGTAAAGCTGCAATTGGACACCTGGAGCACCCAGGAGCATTGTCGAAATTCGCCCCGACCGTCTCGGTCGATCCAAACAATTTCATCGGCATCAGACCCTATTTCGCATTTGCATTTCTTGTCTAAATCTGGCTGTATATTGAGACCCATTAATTACTGGGCTACATTAGCGTAGCTTCCTGTCAAAACATAGCTGTTACAAAGCAATTAGCACGTTAGCAGCAATGCAGAACCGGCGAGAGAGGGGAGAAATTGGCAGATGAAAAGCGGGGGTCAAATACAGAGGTGTATTTTACTTCAGAATCTAGATTATTCAAAGTTGTTTTAAAGCTCTAGTCATAATCAAGGGTGCAACTGTCAGTGATGCATGATATGGGGGGGGGGGAATCGCGGGCACGCGTCAGTGATAAACCAATGTGAAAAATTACTTAGTTCTCAATGATATTTGCTGTAGATACTGCAATAAAACTCTTTTCAGCCTAACTTAGCCGAGGGAATCCTTTTATTTCTTTATAAGTCTCTGATGAACCCACCAGAAAACATTTCTCTCCATAAACTTCAGTTCAGTTAATAACTCCAAGTCTTCAAGTTTTCAATATGGTGAGTCACCACTCATTTTATCGCCCCATTGAATGCAGTAATACCGAAACTGCTGAGGGATTCATATATATTCAGCGTCAGTCTGGAGAAAGGCAAGCTCAACTGACACAGACCCGACTGGGATGACCCTGGGCTTGCTTTTCTGATAATAAAAATAATATATACACACACACTACCATTCAAATGTTTGGGGTTAGTACGTTTTTTTTAAAGAAATGAATACTTTTCTTCACAAGGACGAAATAAATTGATCCTGAAAAACGTCTTTACTGTATTTTTGATCAAATAAATGCCAAATAAATACATAAAAGACTTCCTTCAAAAACATTTTAAAAATCTTATAAACCCAAATCTTGGAACAGTACTGTGAGCGCATATGATGACGCATAATCTCAGAATATCTTTCTGAACTGCAAGTTGGTAAAACAAAGCTGAATATAACTGCTGACTTTACAAGGCAATGTACGCTACAGTTTACAATATAATGTAAAGCAATGTATTATGTATTCTTTTTTATTTGTTTACCATTTATTTACTGTTTCAAATATATTTTTCTGACTACACATTGTCAAATAAAGAGCAAGTTAGTAATGATACAGATTTCAGCTTCACCAATAGTTAAGAAAAAGAGTCAGATGTTGATTCACTTAACAAACTGGCTCATAAGAGTCATTTGATCAGACTCAACAGATTCTCTATTTGAGTAGTCAAACTCAACTGATCACATGTCTGTAGAACATTTACATACAGTACATCTCTAATCTTTAACATCCGACATATCCATTACCAGCAAACAACATCCATCCTACATCAAACATGGTCACACCTGCTGTCTTCATAACTATCAAAGGAAATTGGAGACTGGTTCACACAGGAACTACATTATAATATTTCAATATCTATAACATTCAGAGAGTGACACCATTACACGGATGAATCCTAGAGATGCTCATGTGTTGACTGTTGAGTTCACAGCGATCATTTAAGCTTCAACACCTCTGACACACACCAGTTCCCAGCCATGTCTGTGAATCATTTAAACCCAATCCATGCGGCACAGACTGATAACGTGTCACAAGCTAACCACAAAGCCAGGGAGAAAACAGTACACCTTTGAGGACACATGAGTGACGGATGCACAGAGAGAGCTAATCCTAGTACAGAGGTTTGTCCTGAGGTAAGAGAAATTGAATTTAAGACAGAACAATAATCCCGGCCCACAGGCAACTAACGTATGCTAATTCCCTCTGCGCTGCTAGGGTGGATGAGGGTTTTTATGCGCCTCACCTCTTATCGAGAGGAGCGGGGGTGTGCTTGAACAGAGCCATTACTTCATAGGACACATGACTACCACACGCAACACCACAGCTCAGCAGGATATGGCTGGAGCTTAATCTGGGATATGCAAAACTACTCTGCAAGTCATTTAGAAAACAGCTACAAGGGCAAAATACATGTATATATGGAAATGTCTGAAAGAACACAGGATATTCTTTGAGCCTGTTTCTCTTTATATTTGTGATTTCAACTTAGTTCTAGGGTCAGATGCAACTAGACACCACCAAGAATGGTGTGCACTTTCAATGTACTTATAGTGTACTTACCAAGAAAGTACTAAATAATATAAGGTAACTGCATGGGTTAAGATTAGGTTCAGGGGTATGTTCAGGACTATACCAAGTTATTACCAAGTTATTGTAATTACTACAATAAGTACACTATGTACATGCGAAACAGGTCTGTAAAATAAAGTGCTACCATGGTTGCTAGTTGGCTTGTATTTGGTCCAAGTCAAGTCTCTATAATATTCTGGTGTCTAGACATGATTTGGCTCCCACCTTCAATGCAAGTCTATAGGATTTATCCTCTGCCAGGTGAAAATAATAAGTCTGATCGCTTAGAAAAGTAATAACACACATTTTCCCACATGATATGAGGTGTCAGTTATGTCTGGACTGCAGAATGACTAACAATACTGAATAATAATAGTGATGCTCACCTGAGCTACTAATAAAATAGACTGCACATATGTCTGTTGAATGGAAAGAAAGAGAAATAGTGACTCTTGTCTCACATAAGCACACATAAGTGAATGGTCTAAAGGCAGTGGAAAGCCTAATCATTTCGACCTTGCTCAATGCATTCAGCTTAGTTATTGCATAAGGCATGCTAGTCCCGCTGTTTCAAGACACTGCTGCCTAAGTGGCCAAACCAGAGAGTCAGACTTCCTACCATCATCTCTGTGAACTCTCCAAACCCTCAGTGCTTCCTGTGTGTGTTCTGTGGCCCGGATGACTCCTGCCTTTTTGAATGAAAACCCATAAAACATCATATATTATTGGGAGACGGAGGATGACAGTGTGGTATTTGAACATAGATGATTTAATGGTAATTGCAGATAATGGTAGAGTGCCGGTGTTGGAGCTCATCTGAAGAGGAGAGGGAAAACTGTGAAATTACTCTGGAGAGCCTATATTTTCAGCCTTCAATTACGTTCAAGCAATCTGTCTGGATTTTCAGTCGAAACGCCTAATAACCACACCCCATACACACTGAAACACAGTTCATGATGGTGCCACGTGGCAGCTGTTGAGTGGTCCGATGAGGGTTGCAAGTTTCCATTTGCTGCATTTTGGCTGCTTCATATTAGAGAAAGTAAAACGTGAAGTGTGTTTACAGGTCTTTAAGAGCTAATCTGACAAGCTCAGAACTCGTATCCAATGTCACGCTATAAGGTCACCGTAGGCGTAGCCTAGCAAGAATTGACCTCTGTGAGGAAAGTCAGTCAATACTCACACGTTACTGGCAGTTTGCAAAATGAATCATGTGTCAACTCTTGTATTGTAGCACTCCAGTGGCATAGGATCATAATAACAGGAGAAATACCACAAAAAGAAATTTTCTTCAACATATTTGATTACAAAGCTACATCAAAACACAATCATTGTCACCTCGTAAAAAAATAACTAAAAAAAAAACTTAAGGTCTGTGCTGTTAGTGTTTATGAAGTGTGATTGCGTAAAGTACTTCATTGCAGTCGGGTTTAAAGGTCCTCATCAGGGAGCGTCAAGTGCAGGGCCATAAAGGTAGTTTCAGAGCTAAACTAATGCTTGTTTTTGAATGTTAATGTATATATCAAATAAACATCCCTACCTGTAGAGCAGGGTCAATCTGTGAGTGTCATGCCCACTAGTTAATGTTGTAAAAACTAAAGAAATATAGCTCAACCTCAATCTGCAAAACACACAACCTTGCAAACACCTCAAGCAAGGTGCATATGATGCCCTACAAGACGTGTGTGGTTCAGATGCACATGGAAGCACCTGCCATGTCTAACGGCCGGCGTGACATTCTCTTAGGCTTCCTGACACCTGTAGGAATCAGCGCTGCTTGCTATTGTCTTTCACTTTTTGTTGACCTACATTCAGCAGCACACACCCTCCTCCATAAATACTGTCATTACGTCAGCTATCAGTCAGAGCACAGAACATAATGGATGAAATGTAATTGAAATGCGGAAGAACTTTCCAACTTCACTGCAAAAGGAGCACTTGCACTTACTGGTTAGTAGCAGTGATAGGAACACTCTTAAGTTTTATTTATTTAATTATTTTTGCAAAAAGAAAAAGTACAAAAACAATACAATGACATTTATTAATGTATACTAAATCCACATTGAATATATCTTAAAGTCCGCGTGAACCGGAAGTTGCAAACGACTTTTCTCCAGTGTTGTGACGTATTTCCCAGTGAAAAGGAATATTGAACAGAGGGCAGGGTTTTACTCCAGCGCTCCTCCTCTCCATCTCTCACTCATAGCAGACTAAAGGTTTGAAGGGAGTGGTTAAGCGTTTCCCAACCCAAGCCGTCAAACCTACATCATCAGAGAAGGAACGCCATTCCAGAATGAAGTAACTTTTCAGACTTTGATTAAAGATTACGACGGCAAACAATTTTTTTCTGTGTATTAACTTGCACGGATTAATTTTTCACCACACGACTAATATGTGCTAACAAAGTAAATAGGGTCAATTTTGATTTCAGTTGGACTTTAACTTGCATCAGTTAATAACTTACATCAGTTTAAAACACAATGATGCACAGCAGCATATTGGCTTCCTGACTTACCCGCATATTACTAATATTTTGCTATAAAAAGACTGACAACGAATCAGACTTTAATGCTACATGACACACAGAGGCTGAATTCCGAATAGCACACTGCTCTTACTATTTCTGTCATATCTGTATTGTAATATTTAGTATAAGTAGTATGCTAGAATGCTGAATCTTGAATGCTGTATGCTGAAAGAACCATCAAATCTGATTCACTCAATTGAATCTGACTTTCCAATTGAATTGGATTTCCAAGCTACATTCAGAAGAGAGAAACAATGGACATTTTAGGATAGCATGTTTAAATATTGCCTAAGTTCGCTCAAAATTTAAGCTGTGTGCAATCTGTGCATAATACAATAAAACAACACAAAAAAAAAACACAGATGTAGCATACAAAAAAATACTACATGACTTATTTATAGACTACCTTTCTACTGACTGCTACAGGCGGTGTTATTTTGATTCTGGCGATCTCACTGCCAGTCATTTCCTGTCTTTACAAGTATGTCACTGTATGTTGCTGCTGGTTTACTTACAACAGAGCAATTTCAAATGCAGAGCGCCAAAAAGGGTGCGTTTTAGTCGAAGACAGATGAATGGTAATTAGTGTTTAATTCACTCAATCTCTTCCTCTCTGTTGTGCTTTTATCTTGAAAGTTCCTTGCAAAAACGAGGCCCACCAGGCCAGCAACGATCATCAATAAAACACCTGGCAGACTGCTCCACAGCAGGACCATCCCTAGCACGAGATTGAGTATGGTAATAGCGGCAGGACCCCTCAGAGCTGGAGAAAATATAAGATATCTATCAGGGCCTCCTGCTGCAGGCCAATCTGCCACACACTCACACACATGCATACACATTACTGGCAACACCCATACACAAATCAATATGAATTATTAAAACCGTCAACAATCATTTTGCAGAGGAACTGTCCATTAGCCAAGTACAGCTGTCTGTTCTTCCTCTAAACAGCTGAACCTTGAAGTGGTCTTCTAGTGTCGGTAATGAGGGATAGGGTGGAGGATACAGGAAGGAGAGACTAGCATATTGGGGGGGGGGGGGGTGAGACATCACAAGCCTGTTTTATGACTAAATCAATGCTGCCACAACCCCCTCTCGTTTTTCTCGCTTTCTCACACACACACATACACACTAATCCACTCAAACTCCACAGCTTTGAACACATTCATGAAAAACTGATGGGATTCCAGTAACTGTATTGTTCAACTATTTTAATGAATTGTAAAAAAAAAAAAAAAAAAATACAGGAACCGCAACACCGAAGGAAAAAAAAAAAACAGGAACCGCAATACCGAAAAACAATTATTTTTTTTTTTTACTTTTTTTTTTTAATTTAAGAGCACACTTAACATCCCCGCGTTATCCATGTTGGTGATCCGTTTAGATGAATATGTAAATATGTGCTCTCTCAATAACAAAATAAACACACAACAAAAATAACAGCATTGAGAAAACATCAGTTAAGAAAGCATCTGAACATAGCGATGTGAATATGTTTGCACAAGCTCCAGTCAAGTCACGTTTATTTCTATACCACTTTATAGATCTTATGTAGCCCCGCCTCTTTTCAACTCTGTCCTCCTTGTGTTCTGTCTTCTGGTTTGTATTTCCACAGCATGAAGGTAAGATCACACAGACTTATGAATGAACCGCTCATTTTTTAATCTTCCCGGTCTAGGGTCTACTGACATTTGTTATGACATCCACTTCAAACATTACAATGCTCATCATGATAACTTTCATTAACTCTACAATAAGTAAATCCACTTTACAAGCTAATTACTCTTTGACAGCGATGCCATAAAAATCTGTAGCAAAAATTAAAGTTCAAAGACAAAATTCTAAAGATGGCTGCACTCTTGTTTCTTTGGCGCAATAGATAATAGATTTAAACCAAGCAGCTTCACAGGATTAAACATGAAAAAACAGTGTCAATGTCATTTTCAGTTAGAATTATAAAACAGCTCATTCGATCTTCGATTTTGCTTTTTTTATTTACCAAAAGAATCCTGCAAGTACTTTTTCCTTTAGTCAGATTGCACAAAAATTAGCGCTATGATTTTGGATGCAACAGAGACTGATAAACACAAATGCAGATCCCACTGTTCTGATGAAAAAATAAAAAATTTCTCAGGTTTTATGCAAATGGTGGTGTGTGCTTTATGACAGTTTTTCTAAAATTCAATCATCTTCCTAAAAAAAAAAAAAAAGAAAAAGAAATATCGCAATGTAAAGCCTTGCTTAAAGGGTTAGTTCACCCAAAAATAACATTTCTGTCATTAATTACTCACCCTTCGTTCATCTTTGGAACACAATTTAGAACACAAAAATCTCTCAATATATCATATTATAACCCCTGTATCGTGATAGGTATTGTATCGCTAGATTAGGGTGACCAGAATTGTCATGTTGGAATACGGGATGGGATGGACGGTACTGGCACATATCCGGTTTTCACAAGTTGTTTACGTTTAAGTTTATGTTCAAGTCATAACCAACTGTATTCACATGAGATACTCCACATGATAGGCATTTTGACAACTGTGTCTGTATTTGACCATTCCGGTCTCGCTGTCTGAGAGAGCGCTTCTGGTGTGTGTCATTTAGCGAGATACCACAGTGAGTTCTTTTTTTCACAACTTACTGCGCATAATAACTTATAAAAAAACTCTTTTTGTAGATCCTCATTAAAAGTTCACACGTTTCTTTGACATCTTCACGTCTGACTTCAACCTCCAACCTCTCTAATATCCTGCCTTCACTAAATTCAAATTAATCGAATAGTGATTGGATGATATTTTTATTCTCCAAAATATACTATGACAAGATTGGCTACCTTTGATTAGGCTATTCTCTTGACAGAAGACTATTACTCGCTTTTATAATCAAAGCAAAGATAATTTAGGAAAGAAGAAATATGTGACAAAACACTATTTTTTCATAATAAGTCGGGACACTGAAAATAGAGCTGAAATACGGGACTGTCCTGGGGAAAACGGGACATCTGGACAACACACATGTAGATTCTTGCCCGTACAAAGCCCTACTGAATAGCACTGACACCACTCACATTGTCTTTGGAAAATTGTCCAATTTTATTTGCTTCATTAAACATGGACATTTATTCATCCCTGCCTTTAAAAGTGTGTTGACCATCTCTATGCACATCAACAAGAGGGGGCATTTTTAGCTTCAATGAAACTAATAGTGTGTATGATGAGCAGAACATAGGTTTCACACAGTGTTGGTCTTCTGAGGAGTACTTGCTTACAGACATCAATATCCTTCACCCTGATTCTCTTTCTTCACACCCACTTCTATAACCATCTAGAAACCTGGTAGAAAAAGCTCAAATTTGGGGTCAGGATGAGTTTTACAGTCTGGCTGTGGTGCGAAGAAACCAGTAAACAAACATCTCTCAACCTTAAAAAGAAACCACCATGACTCACAAAAAAGGCTAACGCTGACAGAAAAGAACAGACTAGAAGAAACTTCTAAGACCTGCTGAGGGCTTAAGACAGTCAGTTAGAAGTGATGAGACGCACTTAATCTCATCTTAAAGTTTTACTCTCATCATTTTATCTCCGTTTCTGCCGCCTAAGAATATCCTGTTTGAAGTGCTGCAGTTTCTCTGATACAGTAGAGCTTTGTGATTTGAAATACACAGAGCTTTTACAAAAGGCAACAGAGCTTTATTCATTTCATATGAGGCAATGCATGTTTTATTAAAGAAGTCCAATGTAAACAGATTCACAGCTTATGCAATCTAATGAAAGATATTCAAATAATTAAATGCTAATGTGTGTCTCTGCTTAGGGCTAAATCATTAATATGCAAATGCTGCTAAACACAAATTCATGTGGCCAGAATATTTCATGCGCTCATTAGCAAGTCCTCCTTCTCTTTATGCTAAAATGACTAATTCCACGTACCCCGCCACAAATGATCTTTGCAAAAAGATTACATGGCAGAGATAATAGTGACTGCATGCAGGATATTACCCGCAATCTAAACACAAAATTGTAGGGCAAAACAATTTCTATAAAAGAGCAATTTCAATCTCATTATTCTTCTATAATGAGTCCTTAGAGACAGCAGGCATTCCCTGCCGCTCACAGCAGTTGAGATGCAAAGTGCAAGCTCGAATTACATGACAATCAGTACGATTACGAGAAAAGAGACTAAAGGAGAGCGGTACACATCAGCATGCTCAACCATGCAGGAATTTTGGGCGTGATATGTGTAATTAAAAGGTCAAGTTTAATGCCTCAGAGTGAAGAGGAATCAGTTTAGATGGGCCGAATACGGAGCCTTGGGGAACTCCTGAACACAGGGATGAAGAATGGAGGACACTAATCCACAGTCAGTGTTGAATTCTAGTTTTCTGTTTTTACTTTAAATTAAGTCAATACTTTATGATGTCATATTCGTTGATTTTTATGTCAAATTTGCCCATTTGACTAAAACTGCATATTATTAAAAAAAATTACACAGAGTAAAATGGACTCAAATGAATGACTACTTAAAGTTGTAATTTTTTTTTACATTTTTGTTAATGATAAAGCCCAAAATAATAAAAATTCAATCTGTAATAAACCAAACTTTAACAAATTTATAAAAGCACAATATATTTAATAATGTAAACATGTATCAGCAACACATAAGCTTCATGAACTTAAAATGTAACATGTAAAATGGCTGTTGTGATACCTGAGCTCCTAATAATATAAAAAATAGAAGTCCCAAAATAATATTGTAATGAGCTTGAACATTTACAGCTCTTTAAGTTATTGTTATGTGATATTTAATTAAATGGTGTGTTTCACAATGTGAGTAACAAATTCTGACTTGCCTAAAAATACCAAAGAGGATCTGTTTACTTCTTCTAAAAACACTGTTAGTGCATAAATCACAATGTTATTTCTTTTATTTTGCCAACTTAAAAATAAACAATGAAAAATAAAAAAAAGCATTAAAACTGCCCACCATTAGCCCTCTCTATATGCAAAAGATTATCTCATCTTCAACCTGCAAATAAACACAGACTCAAAGATGGAATCTAAGAGAAAAAAATTCTCTTTGAAGTTGGGGGTATAAGAATATTAATTCCAGGCTTTTCTGTCTCCGTTTCAGAGGGCTAAGCTGCTGGGACTCTGTGTGTGTGCAAACGTCTGAAGAACACTACCTCATGCCAATCAAAACAAAGACTGGGGACACTTCTGTCTCATCAGACCACAGCCTGGTTAAGGTCTGTCCCAAGGGAAAGGGAGGACACATGTGCCTGAGGAAATGAAAAAGGGGGTGGTGTGCGCAGATGGGGCTTGTCCCCTGCAGAAATCTCCCTAACCCCACCCTGCCAATCAAACCTTCTTGATATACTCATACCACATCCTGCACACCCCCCATCTCTTTGTTTTGAGCCCCAATCTACTCCCTCGCTTTCAGCCTTCAGTGTTACAAATAATACATTTGTTGAGAGCTGGGCAAGCAGCCCACGTGCAAATCATTTCAATGGCCCTGACTGCTACAAAGTACACTTAATATCACAATATCAAATATTTACTTATTTAAAATATCACACACACACACACACGTGTGTATATATGTATATGTATATGTATGTATATATGTGTGTGTGTGTGTGTGTGTGTGTGTGTGTGTGTGTGTGTGTGTGTGTGTGTGTGTGTGTGTGTGTGTGTGTGTGTGTGTGTGTGTGTGTGTATGTGTGTATGTGTGTGTGTATGTGTGTATGTGTGTGTGTGTGTGTGTGTGTGTGTGTGTGTGTGTATGTGTGTGTGTATGTGTATATGTATGTGTATATGTATGTGCATATGTATATGTATATATATATATATATATATATATATATATATATATGTGTATATGTATATATGCATGTATGTATGTATATATATGTATATATATGTATATATATATTTATATATATATATATATATATATATATATATATATATATATATACACATATATACACATATATACATACATACATATATATACACATACACACACATATATATATATATATATATATATATATATATATATATATATATATATATATATATATATATATATATATATATATATATATATATATATACACACATATACATATACATATATATATATATTGCTCATATTTAGTTGTAAAATTAAGTATTATACAAAATAAAACAATGTACAGTAGCCTTCAAGCGTTTATGAATTGTTTGGTAAATATTCCTTCAAAACAGCAGAAAGGCTTGTATCATTGCTTTTTTGTATAATTTTGGTGCCAAAGTTGCACTATTTTTGACCTCTGTATGTATAACGACACACTGATTCATTAAAGAGATAAACCATGAAAGCATATAGTGAGTGTGAAAGAGCAAGAGAGATGTGCAGCACAAAAATCAATTTCTACATTCCCACCACATTGACGCATTGATTCAAATCCACTTTCGGCAGAATATTATCTAACAAACCATAATCAACTTAGCATGCTATATTTTTTTACATATCATAACAACTGAATATTTGTCCAAAAACATAGCGATGGACTGTGAAAAGCTAATTTAATGCCAATTAGCAGCAGAATGGGGTTTTTCATTGATTAGTTTATCTAATAAACTTCACTCTCTGCTGCCATCAGGCTTGAAGTGTGTGTGTGCATGTGTGCATGCATACGTGCATCGGCCAGCCATCACTATTAGAGCTCTCTGATTGGCTCCTCACCATCAGCTCTCTGTGCTAATAGATTAATAGATTTTAGAAGGATTCTATCACCTCTGATTGGTTCAAAGATAATGTTTCTCTCTCTGTCTGTCAGATGGCGGTTAGAAATGTGTACATGAGTATGTTACTCTTATGTCTGTAAAAGACAAATTCATTATAATATGCTGATTTGCTGCTAAAGAAACATGTATTAATAATATTATAAATGTTAAAAAACGTTTTTGCTGCTTAATATTTTTGTGAAAACAATGATACCGTTCAAACATCTGTGGTAAGATTAAAAAAAAAGAGAGAAATTAATACTTTTATTCATCAAGTATACACAGAAAAGACAGATGCTACAAAATATTACCATTTAATAAATGCTTTAATAAACAGATTTAATAAATGCAAATAAATGCAGTTCACTGAAATTTCTCATCAAATAATCCTCCACAAAAACGTTAAGCAGCACAACAGTTTTCAACATTGATGATAATAATAATAAATATTACCCGAGCACCATTCTAATCAGCGTGTGCGTGTGTGTGCATGTATGTGTGCGTGTGAGTGTGATTTTGTATCGGTAAAGAAATATATCAATTATCAAAAAAATGTTTGAGCAATGGAAACTCAAGATGAGTAAAAATGCAGATCAGCACATGGTAGCCATGAGTGTTTGTGGTAAAGACACTGATTACAGAGAGTAAAAGAGGATACAGCTAAGTTCCAATATTAATGTATAAAATATAAGCTCTTTCACACTTCACTCAAACTAAGGACTGAGAACACAAATACATTAACACATTCACAAAACATGGTCAAGTATTCATGCACAAACAGGAACAGGAATTAACACTGAACACTGTAATCACACACACACAGAGCTACACGTCCCGCATGGCCTGTGTGATGACAGCAGAAGATTATGGTGTGTCGAACAGTTCAGACTGTTTGTCTTGTGCTGCGCTCAAACTCAAACAAAACAGCACTGTGTCTGCGTGTCAGATTCTGCCACTGCAAGACTACTAGTACCATTACGTTCTTATTGTGCAGTGAGTGTATGGGGGAGAAGTCCTGAAAGGTCATGTGATCGACTTAAATTGTCTGTGGGAGTGCATGTACGTCTTTAGACACCAGGTGTGAAAAGTTGAAAACATCTTGTTATGTTTACCCAGACGAAATATTTTTTTGGCTAGAGCAAGGGTTACCAACCCTTTCAACATTTTTAATTTCATATCAGTACTAAATGTGCCATTTCACCACAAACCCAGAGCCCCATTTGCAATATCTAAAAATATTTCATTATTTTTATTTCACAATTTGAAAATGCTATATACGCACACACACACACACACACAATCATTCACAAGGTCCTTCAGAAATCATTCTAATATGCAGATTTGGTGCTCAAGAAACATTTACTATTATCATAAACATTAAAAACAGTTGTGCTGCTTAATATTTTTGTGAGTAGAATCATCTGAAGTGTGTAAGTTAAATATAAATGTATTCAAAAGTGTAAAGTTAAAATAAATAAATACGATTTTGTTACTCATTTTTGCTTTGGTGGGGGTTTGCTTAATGCGAGGAACATTCCATCTATGTGTTGCCCAATATGCCAAGAAATGAATGGTAAAAGTAAATTTTACAATGAGGTAAAATTGTTTAATGAGTCATACAAGACATATACAGTCTTTTCTTCAACTGATTTGAATTACACACATCATTCAGCATGGATCATTTGAACTATTCGACTTCTTTCGAATTATGTAATGTTTTAGTTATAAAAAAAATAAAAAATCTATCTAAATCTAAATCTGGAATTTAATGAGAAATGTTTGCATTTGAAAATCAAGTTCAGTTTTCAAACTTTTCAATTTGAGCTCATTCTAGCTGGACCTGAACCATGGAGACTAGAGCACAGTTTGGTGAGTGTGTAGGTGTCAGCCTACACTGATCACAGACCAGCAGTGAGTCACAAGCTCAGCCCAAATCTCAACTGATAACTGCAGTTATTACTACACCTCGCCGAGCTGCACTGACACGGAGCGGGAGCCAATCAACATACAGGGCAGAGAGGCCTATGAACACGCGAGCTCCTCAACCGAAGCCCACCATCCATCATTCGAGATAACTAATAAATGTCACTCTTTGCCGGAGCCCCAGCCTGGCGCCTCCACGCGCTCTCGCACATACAAACACATGCATACCATACAGACACAAGCAAACAATCTTGCACAAAAGTCAGCAAACAAACCCACGCATCTCATCTCCTCTGGAGCCCAGATGCTAGTTCTGCCTTCTAGAATATTTTCTAAAATCTTGTGGACAAACTTCTGGCTTCTTCTTGATGAGTCTTTTGATCTCCAAAAAAAAAAAAAAAAATGAAAATCAATGGCGTGATAACCTGTTGCTAACAAAACAAGAACGACAAAGAAAGAGAGGACGCGTTTTGTCCTCCCACAGACACAGGATGTGCTGCAGGAAATTTACTGGAAATCATATTCACATACTCTTGTCAACTCCTATTCACTTCCTGCATCAATGTTACACTTCCATTTCCTTTGGCGTTAACATTTCTGACCTTTTAATCAACAGCAAGCATGACTTGTGTGGTTAACCAGGCTTTCTTCATTAACGCAAGGAATAAAATGGATGAATAAAACAGCATCCGCGCCCACAAAGTGACTAAGCGCGTGTCATTGAGTCTTTACAGTCAGCATTTCTAAAGAAAGACATTGTCCTCCGCCTCCTCTCCGCCCACATGCTGCACCTCACTCTGGCATCGCCTGAGCCATAGACCTATAATTACTAGATGGCTCAACCCCACTCATGTCCGTCTCACCACATCCTAGCAGATGGGCCCCAGACTTCAGGCTCCGAATGGGCTGTTTCTGCGCCACACTGAGCTCTCCGGCCGTTTGCTGTCATATTTGCTGGAAGGATGGATATTTTTTAGGGATGCACCGATATGAAATTTTTGGCCGATACTAATAACCGATAATTCTTTATATTTGAAAGGAGCTTACCGATACATTGGCAAATAAATCTAAATCCAAAAACACAAGTCCCACCATGAAAAGCCATGTCCTAAGCACACAATCAGAATGTTCTCATTATAATTGTATGGAGCCTATATGACAGACTTGCACTCTGTATGTTGCACTTCACTGTATTTTCCTTTTTTGAAGTGATTCCAATCATATTTCAAGCAATTCAAAACCATCATGGCGAACAGTGCGCATCTGAAGCGTCTCAGTTGAAGGAAATAATCAATTGTTTATCGGCAAAATTTTCTTATCAGGTTGATAACAATAACATTAAATTAACATATTTATTTATTCGGGACAGTGCACATTAATGAACAATCTTACACGTCTGTACAGACTGTAAATGAGACAGATTATAGCATAGATGCTAATTTTCATCTGTTGAACATATATCAGCCGATACCGATATGGTGGCCGATATATTGTACATTTCTAGATATTTTGGTCATTTTTCTCAGGTACTCAACAGATAATTAAACAGAGCATTTAAGTACAGGGAGTTGAACTATTCTACGTACAGCGCAAGTAGCTTTTGCATAACTTTTCATACTCATTTTTTTTTAAATGCACTTTTAAGACTTTTTATTTAAAAGTATTCAATAATAAATAAATAGAAAAGAACAAAAATTGCTAAATAATTAAAAAATAAAAGTATAAAACATACAAATAAAAATAACAGTGCAAAACAAAAACCAACGCAAAACAAAAAAAAGATGCAAAACAAATCAGAATAAATGTGTTTTTCAATTATTGCTGTCACTTCCTAGTTCTGGTATACTCGCGCCCATAATTAAAAACTCAAAGGAAAAAAATAGATCAAAAAGGAAATGGTGTCATCTAAAGGGAAGATTTTCCCTTATTGCGCAATGATGCACCTGGAAGATGTGTTGTGTAAACCCAAACCATAACCAGGAATAGCATGACATACACTATAAATTATTTCTGTGTGTATGATCTGGGAGGAAACTCAGAAAGAAACTAAAGGCATTACGTATCAGAGCCTGGATGAAGAAGGGGGGACTCCCTGAATTTGTCACAGTGAAAGCACGGCTCTGTAAGTATGCAGGAGTGAGCGTGTCAGTGTAACTGCATTCTGGGTGATCCCCGAGTTTGATCATAGTGTGGGAATGGCTCAGCTCTGAGAAACTTTGAGAGAGACTCCGTCATACCTTCCTCCTGTGTCACTCGCTCCATGACTTACTCACAGACGTGAGTAAAACACCCTTCTTTCTCTCTAGCTCAAGCCCCCCTACACGCTCACTCGACCCTGCTCTTTCCTTCTCATTCTCTTTCCAGGCCCATTTCCTCTGCAGATGGTGTAGGTTAATAAACAGATTGATAAAAGATGTACTTTATTGATTCCTTAAGGAAATTTCTGTTCTAGAGCAGCAATAATTCTGAACAAACAACCAACACAATTAGGGCTGCACAATAGAAATTATCCAAATATCGCAAATGTATATATCGCAATATGCATATCGCAACAGCTTGCAATAACTGGGTTTATGAACAAAAGACAAAGAGAAAATCACTCAATGCTCTTGGCTGAATAACTTTTCTAGCTTTAATAAGATTCAGTATATATATATTTAATTCATACAGTGAAAACTAAGCAGAGTTTTATTTTTACATTTGATTATTCAGTTTCTGTTGTTTAATAAACCTAATGTAGGCCTACCTGAAACCCTAAACCCTGTGGTTTACATTGATGTTAAAATAACACTTACTTCTTATGCTACAGTAAAACACTGTTCACTTTCAGAAGTTGTAGGGATGTTTTATTGTCACAAAAAGAAACCCGTATGTAGGTTATATCATTTTAAATATATTTTTAAGATAATTTAAGATTATTTTACACACTTTAAGCATTATCGTATCGCATATCGAATATCACATTATATAATGAGTTGTCGCATATCACATTTTTCTTCAATATCGTGCAGCCCTAGATACAATACACAACGGGGCTCTACAAAAAGGATTTGTTTTGTTGGCCTGGTCAAAAAGGTTCATTTTGTAATTTGAAATAATAGTTGTACATTAACAGATAGAAACTGTAAAAGTGTGTTCATTTTCAATAGGTATGAGTTAAACTTCTTTTCCAAATTGTTTAAAATGTGATGGTTGCATTCAAAGAAAAAGCGAATGCTTTTTAACTTGCTCATGACAGGATGGCAAAAAAAAAAAAAAAGCACCGCACAACATACTAATAAAAATCACCCCCCACTTAACGAAAAGTTTAAAAAAAATGAGAATCAACTAGTTGGTTGCTGGATGAGTAGGTAACCATTGTAACCCATTCCTACACATATTCTAAGTGATGCATCACAAATCATTCTAGGGCTACTTGATCATGGTAAAAATCATAAATCACAATTATTTTGGTCAGTATGAAGATCATAATTACTTAACATGATTACACATTGACTTAAATAAACAAATAAAAAATTATATATAACAAATTAGCATTTAATGTATTAATGTACAATAAATGTACAACAAATAAATTAAATAAATGATAGCACTGGAATTCAAAGACAAAACGAGCATCATTTCAAAACAGAATGTGTCACAGTAATGGTTTATCTCTATCACCCATCACCAAAATCATTCTCACACTTTCAACAAACCTCTTCTATGCTAGGCAGTTAGATATCATAGCCTTGGTGACATTTAAATTGCAATTTAAATATTTAAAATAGCAACGTTTCAACAAAAGGGTTCATCGTAGAAAAAAAATAATCCTGTAAAAAAAAACGGTAAACTACTGGCAGCTGTGGTTGCCAGCATCATACCGTAATAATACGATCTGTTACTGTTTTAAATGCTGTAATGCAATATGCTGTTAAATTACAGCTTTATAATGTAGCTGACAAAACGGTATTTAGCTGTTAAAAAAACAGTAACACACCGTATTTTTACAGTATGATGCTGGCAACCACAGCTGCCAGTACCTTACCATTTACCAAGCTTACCAAGTTTGCAATCTCTAGTTTGTGGGCAAAAGCATCTACACTCTTCTCAGAAAGCCAATTCTGCCATTTTTAATAATGTATCCTTGCAAATTTATAGCTTTAATCTGCATTATAGCCCCCAAAGCCAAGAAATACATTAAACCCTCTACTGCTGCCAAAGGCTACTCTTGTACTTCTGTGTGTACAGTCTATGTACTAAAACACTCTTTGAGAGGCAGATGGTTTGCAAAGTTTCCTAATAAAGAATATTACGGATTATTTACAACTTTAGTCTATCTGCATCTGTAGCATGCTGTCAATTCCCTCAGTTTGTCAAAACCCAGAACACTGCATCAGGTCCCTTCCTGGTATATCAAGCCAAAGATTTCCTGTGCTAATCGACAGTGTGCTACAGATGGGGTCCATAAACATTAAGTTGTAAATAACCCATAATATTCCATTAAATTACTGTTTATGCTGCTTTTAGTATCCCAGCAATGCCATGTTGTTACTTCATAACCTTGTCTTGTTGTCTTTATCTAATGTATGTTAGAAAAAGCTTCTGGTCTACATTGTAAAGAATTTAAACTACAAGTATGACCTTATAACCATATAAGGTCACGATACAGACTTTTGTGATAAAAAAACACATAATACCTGTGTGGGTATTATGAGGATATCCTGGAGAAGATATTTCGACCATCACTTCCAGAACACCACAAAGCCACATTGTTTAATTTCCTGTAATATTGAAGTATTAAAAAACCTGTATCTCTTCAACAAAACAGAAACATTTCACCCATTCACCACTGGCTCTGAGCTTCGGCAGTCTCACCAAACATCTACCCAAACTGACAGTGTTTTTTTTTTGTTTTTTTTCTGTGAGTGACCCGAAATGCCATTTCTGAATCAGCGGAACATGTTACAGTTAGTTCAGTGACAAACAGGAAAAAGAGATCTAAGATTAGGTTTACGATGATCAGCTTTCTGAAACCTAGCTACAAAACTAGCAACAAAGTAAAGCCACAACCAGCAGGAAGCAGAATGACATCATAGCCACGTGAAGGACACTGTTCCACGGTCACTTCCTGTTTGAGTAGCCTAAAGAGATAAGAGAGTGTGTGTGTGAGTGTGAGTGTGAGTGTGAGTGTGTGTCTGAGTGTGAGTGTGTGTGTGTGAGTCAATCTAGATACTGACCACATTTACTGGCAGGAAACTGATTGGTACCGAGGTATGCTGTAAAAATAATCAATTAACATTTTTCAGCTTCATAACTACTTATTGACTAGTTCATTGATTCTCAACCTTTGTCTAGTGGGTAGCTTTACATTGTGGAATCCAAAAACAAAAGAGTAAACAAAGGTAAACAAAGAGAACAATATCCATGGCCCGGCAACATCCTGTTTCCTGGTGCAACACTAAGAGCGGAGCAGATTGAGTGGTGATTACTTTAGGAAGCTACATCGGGTACGGCTGTCAGATAGGCCATGAGAAGCAGAAACTTATCGCAACAGCTGGACAGATTTCCCATGCTGTTGTGTGTTGATATCAACTGCTCTGAGAAGCATGAGACATCATACACTCCACACCAGATGGAGCTTATCGAAAAGTCTCCGCGTTTCTTAGTGCATATCTAATTTTAACTCATTCTTAAATTGATGTTTATAATTCAAGACCCCATGAAATCAAAATCCATGCGTGTTTGATTTGAGGCCTTCACATACTCCTAAACTCTGTAGTTTTACGGAATTTTACTGTTTTATTTTACAGATTTTTCATGTATTTTTGAAATGTGGTAAAAAAAAACGTCAAATTACATAAATAGACTGCAAATGTACATTTCCTGTGTAAAATTACATGAAAAACATGTAAATTTCTGTAATTTTACAGTTTTTTTTCTGGCACCCCAGCTGCCGGAATATTACCGTTTTTTTACAGAGATTTTTATGCTTTCCAGAATGAGAATGTTCCTCCCCCGATGTAACCTGCCACAATTAGTACAACTGTACCGAATCAAGATATTGCTGCAATATGACTATATATATATATATATATATATATATATATATATATATATATATATATATATATATATATATATATATTTAAAAAAAAAAAAAGAATTAAAATTAAATAAATATTAAGAAAAGGCCAAAAGTTTGTAGTTATAGACAAGGTTGGGTAGTGCAGGTTGTTAGGTCTGGTGCTTAGAGCTTAGAGAACCGGTGCTTGTGAAGAAGTGATCCGTTGGTATCTCCACATCTCTCGTTTCACAAATCTGTTCATGGGCTCAAAGAGGATGCTGCTTCCGGGACAGAGCAGATCAATACTGGTTTCAGTTGAGGAAGGTTGTAGGAGGATCTATCCTGACTTATCAGTGTAAGTGCAGGACTGAGCCTTTAGAGAAAACACACACGCTCATAAACACACTCAGTGCAGGAATATCCAAGCACTTAGCCATGATGTTTTAATTAAGGAAAAGTCAGAGATATCCAAGAGTTTCATTACTCTAATTTAAAAAAAAAAAAAGATGCTTAAAAGTTGTTAATTAACTAATGAGGAAGCCTTTCTGTTAAATTAAGACACACCACTTAAGATACTAAAAAAAAAAAAATTATATATATATATATATATATAAAATATATACAGTATATGCATGGTTGCTTACTGGTTTACAGAATTCTGAATCACAAAAAAATCATGAAATCATATGTTTAAGAGCAATGGATTGATAACTGACGAGACCGCGCACTTCAGAATTGTCTCTCACACCCAGCGATGAGTGACAAATCTCTTGATTTGAGTGACAGACAGGAGGCAACCAATCCCAGAGGGACTAATCCAGTCTGACAGTTTAAACAGGCTTTCACACTGAGGTAGCGAGTCGGTCGCAGTGCAGCGGGAAGTTTTAGGCCACGTTATGCTGTGTTGAGAATACGGGAGTTTTCTGACGAAGCCGTCGTCAGCTCAGAGTTTCCATCCTGTGCACCTCAACAGCCCAATGCACAGCCTGACAGAAACGTTTATGTGGTCCCTCTGATGAGGTCACCACATATACGGCGGGAAAAGACAAAAGCTATTCAGAACTCTAGCAGGTGTTCTTCTGTGGCTGCTTTAGAACTACAAGCCTGAGGTTTTATCGTTGCACATGCAGACAAATGTTTCATTGACATCAACTGGATGTATGGTGACAGATATGAGAGTTCATACACAGGGAGACATTTTTTCATGCTTAAAAAAATAAAAGAAGTCTCATGTGCACCAAGGCTGCATTTATTTATTCTGAAAATATTTACAAATGCAATTTGTTCCTGTGACGGTAAAGCGAAATTTTTAGCATCATTATTACTCATTCGGAAATCATTATTATATGCTGATTTGCTACTCAAATAGAATTCTTATTATTATCAATGTTGAAAACACTTGTGATACATTGTTTCTATACTATTTTCAGTTTAAAAAAAATTGTCATCAAACGCTTCCATTTACCAGTGTTATTAAATGACTGATGTTTTTAAATATTTAAAGATTGTTATAGATGATGGCAAAGGCAATCAAAATGTAAAACTAAGAGATAACAGATAAACGGCCAATAACCATAACAATCTGGATTATTTTATGAATAGAAAGGTCAAAACAACAGCACTTATATGAAACCGAAATCTCCTGTAACATTATAAAAGTACCTTACTGTCACCTTTGATCAATTTAATGCATTCTTGCTAAACAAAAGTATTCATTTCTTTCAAAAACTCAAGGATTCCTTTGAAGAAAACATGCTGTTGGTATAAGGATATATTCTGTATGTATTTAGCATGTTTAAGTACTCTGGCTCTGAGCTGTTTGTTCACAGTTTACCTCAAGGGATTTCATTCACAACAGCAGTGGATGATGACTGGGCTCAGATGGCCTGGTGTGTGTATGTGTGTGTGTGTGTTTCAGAGAGGCAAACACATCACAATAAATCAAGCACGTCAGCCAGACTCCCAGAAGACCAGCACCACATAGACACAAAGACACAACACAGTCCCAAATGGACACCTGTGAAACCTCACTAGACAAATCCTCATTCCCTCTCCAGACTGGACACACATGCCCGACTCCCCAAGCACCATGCGGGGAAACAAGGCAAGTTTCTGTTCTTGAAAGAGCACATCTGCCGTGATGGACCTAACCCAGAGCTCAAACGGGACGTTACTAGATGTAGAAACAAAAAGCCTGTTCTCTCATCTTCCGCTCCACTCTCGCTCTACAAGACACCTAACCACACGAGACACAGCTGTCGAGACTAGTATTGATTTGCTGTTGGGTTGATTTGAATTCATCCTGAAGTTCCACCTGCTGCCCGCACCATCCGCTAGAGAGAAAAAAAAACAGCACTACTACACACACGCAGTCACTTAGAAGACAAGAAGCTGTCACAAATGGGCCTCTGGTTTCAGAGAAACACATTTTCACTGCTGTGGAAAGTGTGACACTCACCCACTCAGTTCACGAGCACGACAGCACCCCGTGACACCTGAGACGTAGAACTTAAAGAACGAGAGGTACAGATGGAGAAAACAAGGGAGACATTAGATAGCGAGATGTTCTGACATTTAAAACCACCAGCAGAGAGACAAATGAAACCACAAGCTGATAATTCATTAGATGTTCATTTGAGGAGGCGTCCCGTCTGTAAGCTTTTCCAGATGAGATCAGTAAAGGTTGAACCCCTAATTTTGGGGGGGCTGGGGCGCAACGAGACATTCACGTAGACAAAAGGGTGGCATCTGGCGTGCGTGTTTTAAGGTCAGGGAGATGTTAATCTATATCTGAAATCAACCAATTGCATTATAATAAGGCTAGAAATATACTGTACACAAGCACAATCTTGGTCAGCGCATTGCAACCATGCATTTACGTTTTAATGTGCACATTTTACTGTGAAGCTAACCTCAGTGAACCTACTCAAGGGAATGATTGAGGTCAAATATGCCATTTAGGCATGCACTTATATTAAATTCTGGCATATACAGATAAACTGATAATATTTTCATGTTAAGTAACAGATAAACTTTTTTTCTAAATAAATGGGGGGGGGACTCTAAAATAAATATTAAAAAAATCAATAGTTATAAATGCAACAAGGAAATTTAAGCATCACATATTAACATTTAACAATGTTTTTTTTTTTTTTTTTTAAGATTAACTTCAAGTGAGTGTTAGATGATAGCAAAGGTAATCTAAATGTAAAACTATAACAGATAAATGGCCAATTACCATAAAATGGTCGATATTCAAATTATATACCATTTCTTTTTCTAAATAAAAAAAAAAAAATATATATATATATATATATATATATATATATATATATATATATATATATATATATATATATATATATATATATATATATATATATATATATATATATATATATATATATATATATATATATATATATATTTGACCCTTGAATTATGAATTGCATTCTAACATCTTGAAATGCAACGACATTGCTTGGGTGCCTAAAAGCATTTGCGTACTTGCGTATCATAAGAATTCAGACCTAAATGTGCTTGTGTTCACAGTGAAAGGATAATTGTGGAAGGGAAACAGAAGAACAGGATGTTGTGGGGCACTTCCTCCTTGTGTTTTCCTCCAGATGACTGAAGAGAGGGATAAATTGTGCAATGCATCAGAATCCGAGCAGGCAAAAATCATAACAGATATCTGCTCTCAATGCCGCTGATTTGCAGCATAAAGATTGGGTTGCCCAGGGTGTCTGGTCTTGTAAGAGTGTGTGTATGTGTGTGTTTGCCCTTCCTCTAGAGGTCAAACATCCAAGCGTCTTTCTTTTCCGGTTTTCACCCCGGCCTTTCTTGCAACTCACTTCCTTTAAAGTCTGGATAAGTCTTGGGATCTTGAGAATTCCCATCCAGTTAAAATGTGGAGAACAGAGACACAGGATTTATTCAGAATTTCTCGGAAGTGAAGTCTTTGCCAATTAAGGCCAACTCAAAAGCAGCGTACAGTGGTATCTCCCAGATCTGAGGCTCGGAATCAGTCAGTGACTTCCTCATTAATGAAGCTTTTTCCATCATTAGCCGGGCACCAGATGAACCTCATCATCACACTGCAGAGCAGACGGCGTGGTAACCGAGGCATGGTGGGGTGGGGGAGTTCTGATATGTGGCTTGCCATCTGATTGGTGGTAAACTGAGAGCTGCTAATTGCGCTTTTACCCAAACGCAGACCTCCGCTCATTAATCAAAGCACCGGGCCAACATTTGACAAGGCAATTTCAGAGAAATAAACACAAACATGGTCACAAAAACACCACAGGAGGACTTAATTGACCCTTCAATGCAGGACAAGCACGTTAAACAATGGGATGATGAAGGAAAAAGAGCGGGAAAACATGAGAGAGTGACCAGAGAGCGGGGAGACCCCTAATTGAGTAGAACATCTGGCTCTGTTCCACTGTTATTTGGCTGTTTGAACTTCATTGTGCCTGTGTGTGATGGATGCAGCTGGAGAAGGCTGAGATTGGGGGATGTAGAGGGGCGAGGGGCCCATTTGGTCTGAGGGCTTTGACATGAGGGAAGGATATATTTTCCTTTCATTCTCTGTGGGAGGGCATTAACTTACTCTGTAAATAACTCCTATTAACTTCAGTCAAGGGGTGGCATGCCCTGCTGCAGTCCATCATGTACCATGTGCCCAGGTCTGGCAGGTATTGGACATCACTGCAGTCAGTCATTACTTGTTTACTTAAGCAGTAAGGTATGAAGTTGTGCTGTTAAAACTAGGGATGCACCAATATAAAATGAAAGTATTACAATAAACCTTTTTTTTATGTTATGTTATGGCTGATAAATGTTAAAATTCAATACTTTTTTTGTCTAAATAAATAAAATAAAAAAAGTAGACATCAATTTATACATCACAACATTGAAATCTACAGTGTGACCAATACATATTAATTTATTTTGAGAAATAGATTTTGCAATGTTGTTATTGCTTTATTAGTAATTTTAAAAGATTAATAAATAAGTGAGGGCTAGATAACAGCAAAAGTTTAAAAGTTCGAGTCTTTTTTTAAAGAAATTAATAGTTCAGCAAGGACGTATTAAAATAATCCAAACTGAATGTAAAGATATTCCCAAATATACAAAATATTTCCATTTCAAATAAATGTGGTTCTTTTGGACTTTCTATTCATCAAAGAATCAAGTATCATGGTTTCCACAAAATATTAAGAAGCCAACTGTTTTCAACATTGATAATAATGTTTAAAAATCTTTCTTGCGCATTTAAGAATGATTTCTGCTTTCTGAAGGATAATTCGACACTGAAGACTGCTGAGAGATCAGCTTTTCCATCACAGGAATAAATTACATTTTAAATGTAATTTTCATAATATTACTTTTTTTTACTTTATTTTTATTGTTTTTAATTTTATTGTTAGCCTTAGTAAGCATTTCTTATTTCAAAAACATAAAAATAATCTTACTGCCTGAGCCCAAAATGTTCAAAATGTTAGTGTAAATAAAATAAAAATAATATCGACCAATACAGGGCCAAAATATTGTGCATCCATAATTAAAACATTTCTTAATTAATAAAATTCATTTAAATTGGTAAACGACAAAATGGCATTGTCCAATCAGCTTACAGGAATGGAACTGTCTGTTTTATAATGATCTTTTGGATCCAATATCTGCCATAAAAAAATACAACTCACAGCGAGAGCATGAGAAAAATTATCTGCTGCATTATGAAATGTCTTTTGGAGCAGAATCTGTTGGAGAATGAGCAATTGTCCTCATCAACCAATCAAGCTAATCTATAATTAGTTCCTCCATGGGAAGAAAACACAGAAAATTAACTTCAGTTTGCGGAATAAAAATAACCGAGTTAACATTTTAAGATGCTCTCTGCAGTGTGCTAATTCAAGGTCAAAGCAAACAAGGCAGGCCGGTCTCTAAGTTCCCCTATACCAAGCAGTTTCAAATCCACAACTCCGTTTCCACCAAGGTCTGCACTTTCACTTCAGCTTTTCATCAGACGGCATCTTGAGATAAAGCTACATATGTGACCTTTTCTGCCAAATCTGCTGCTGCCTTAGCAATTACGTTCAGTCTATTTCAGTTCGGTCCAAGTATCATCCTGTGATGTTCCTGCTCTCTGTACTGTAACATGTTGATCCATTTCGGTTTACTCACAGCAGATGGTAAGGCAAGAGGGCAGTTTCAACAACCAGAGCATTGTGTCGTGTTCTGGAACATCTGCGTGGAGAACATTGTAGCTAGAGTCCTTGTGGTCAGACGCAAATTAAGGATGGTCGGGCGGTAAACATCCTGTGCTTTAAGGAAACATTCCAAACATCAAATCATGGTGCTGCTAACGCCTACACAAGTTTACAGGTGCATGAGAGAGGTGTAAGCTGGGAAGAAAGATCACTTTTTGCACATTTGCGGAAAACAAAAACTTCCCCGAATGTTCCATAGCTGTTAAGCGGCTTTAAACCGAACGAGTTGAGTAAAGAGATTTAAACAGACGGCTGCAAAAGTATATTACCTTTCTCAGAAGGGAATTAGCTCTCTCGAAGAGCTCTCAGAGCTTAAAAAAAACTCTCTGTGCGGTTTCGTTTTTTGATGTGATGGAGACTGGAAGAGGTAGTGTAACACACAATTAAGAATGAGGGTAAATACCCTAGAACTGGGTACTGAACCAAAAATCACAATTCGATTACATTTCAATTCGAGATATAGATATATAGAGAGAGAGAGTTCTAATTTCTACAGGTTTAGGCCTCCATATACTGTACCTGAGATATATATATAAATAATTAAATGTAATAACAGGAAAAACAATCAAGGAATAAATTACTTTAGGAAAAAAAAAATGATCCTGAATTAATTTGTTTACATTTTTCTTTAATTTATTATTTTCTCTATTTATTTGTATTCTTTTTAACCTTTATTTATTTATGCATTCATTTATTTTTATATTTATTTATTTCTACATGTATTTATTTTACATATTTATTTATTTTTACTTTTCAGTGTGCAACATGGAAATGTGGTCCTTGTGTAGCTAAAGTGCATCACTGGTTGAGAGGTCACATATAGATGCGTCAGAGTGTTCAAAATGTCATTCATTGTTTGAATTTCATAATAAAGCTGAGACTGTTTCATAGACTAAAAGATCGATTCTTGGGATTTAAGAATCGATATTGGTTCATCAAAATGAATATCGATGAAAATCGAGAAATCTATACTTTATACCCTGCCCTAAAATACACAATGTGATTTCACAGTAAGTGTGAATGCAAAACAGCTCCCTGGACGGTCCCCGCTGTCTGTGGCCTGCTTAAAGGCCAAACCTCAGATATTTTCTTCAGCGAGTTTGAGAAGAATACATCCGAAGTCTCTATCTCTGTTGACAGCAGTCTCTCACACCTCAAAGCCACAGGAACATTAAAACATCTGCCGATCTTCTCATGATGCACGACGGCTGAAAAGCAAGCATGTCAAAGAGGCCAAGTCTGAGGCTTCTGAGAAGTTCTGCGTCTACAGCATGGCTCCACGCTTCTATCCACAAAGCTATCCATCTCTGTCACCGAAAAAGACACAGAGGAGATTAAAGCACGAGAGATACAAAACTGTAAAGTTTAACACTGCCACCTCAGCCCCAGATACAGCAAAGCTTGCCAACGTCCTCTAGATTCAATACATCCGGCCCATTCATCTCTGTTCCAGACCACCGTTTTGTCCGCCTCTTAATGTCAATGCTAATAGATTGTAATGCGTTTAGATCTTTCCAGTAAGAGAAACTCAGAACCTCAGCAATCTTCTGATAATTATCAAACAGGGTTGACATTGCTAGAGTACAGCACACAATCTGAAGATGGGTGTCTGTATCGTCATCACCCTGCCAAGATTTTATAATAGCTAGAAAATTGTGCAGTTAATGAAACAAAGAAAGAACTGGTTTCTTTTATCCCATTGTCCCACTCCCATCAGTGGCTTTTATATAGTTCATTTTTTTCTTTTTTCTTTTTTTATTGTAGCTTACCCACAGCTGTCGCAACAATGTAAACACAGAAAAATAGTAACACAGAAGTGTAGTAAAAAAAAAAAAAAAGGCATATAAATAAATAAATAAAACATTATTTTGGCAGGGAGTAAAATACATTTAATGCTTTAAAACTAAAAAAAGTTTTTAAAAGTGTGTAAGAAGTTTAAAAAAAGTTTTTCAGTGCATTTATAGCGTTCTGGAACTGGTGTTAAAACCCCAAACACACCAAAACTAGGAATTTTAAGTTGTTTAAGGGACCATTTCGTCTTCCACAGTCTGTCTAACGTTGCATGGCAGAGATGATATTTATGGCAGGAGGGTGCTGGGGGAGAAAGACAGAAAAAGCGAGTCCCATTGTTGGTCTCAGGAGCTGCAGTATAATTACTGTAGCACATGCGGGGCCTCCACGAAGATGCCTGGCTGCAGGCCGGGGACCAGCTCTCTATACTGATGTCTCCCTGCAGCCCCACTGCACTACGAATGAACTCGCTTTCCACATGCCTCTTTCTCCTGTTCCCCTCCTCTCTTACTGTCTCTTCTGTCCTTTCTGCACATCTCATTCAGGAGGCTAAATAATAAGGAATGCTTCTGCTGGCCTAAGAGGGATTTTCACTTGCCCTGCCAACATTTTCACTGGTCCTACCACAAAGATAAATAATTAACACGAAAACACACACACACACATTTTACATAGACATAATGATTTTTATACAGTACAAACTGTAAATTATATATCCTAACCCTAAACCTACCCATCACAGAAAACTTTCAGCATTTTTACATTTTCAAAAAAAACATTACTATTTGATTACTATATGATTTATAAGTTTTCCTCATAGGGACCAAAAAATGTCTCAACAAGAACAAGGATTTTAGATATTGCCATCTTTGTGGGGAAATTTTTTTTCCCATAACATCCCTGAACCACATACACACGTTTTATCACTTTATTGTCAGAATTTCCAAAATTTGCTTCGTGTCCTAAGAATTTACACAATGGCAACAACAGACAATAAAAAAAACTCTAGGCTACATCATATCTTATATCACGCTACAATAACTGACTGTGATATATATATATATAAAATATAATATAAATATATATATATATATATATATAATATAAATATATATATATAATATAAATATATATATATATTATAAATATATATATATATATAATATAATATAAATATATATATATAATATAAATATATATATATATTATAAATATATATATATTATAAATATATATATATATATATATATATATATATATATATATATATATATATATATATATATATATATATATATATATACAGTATATTATCACATATATAATTTACATGTATATTAGTAAATTTATATATACACACACAGATAAATAGATAGTGTAAAACAATATTAATATGAAAAGAAATGTTCCGTTAAAACAAATATTTCTAAGACAAATTCTTGCAACAAATCCTTATCTATGTGAGTCAGCTGCATACTGTATCGTTACTGTGGCAACATTTTTTAATGCTCACAGAAAACCAAATGTTTCAGTTTGCAAGCCACAAAACACGTACATGATCATCAAGCACAAGATGAAAACACTGATAGGACATCAACTAGCATTGCGCCATAAAATCATTCTTATTTTTGAGCCCTGCTGCTGCACTCATCTCAATTTCTTTTCCTTCCTCTCTGCAACCTCCAAAAGGACGCATTACTATCCCCCCTTTGTGTGGGACAGTGAGCCAAAGGCTGAAAGGCAGAGTAGAGGATCTCTCCTTTGAGATTTAAGACAGAGTGACACAGCAGACGTGGAGGGGCTGTCAGCCGATATCCCTGCTCCTGTCCGGAGCGAGTGTCACAGCTTCTGGATACGACAACGTGTCAGGACAGCCTGTCAGTTGGCGTCCGCGGGCTAAAATACGCTGCTTTACCTATCCATCAGCCCTAAAATTTTCATTTCAATCATCTCACCCCTGCAGAATCTGGTGAGACTGGGATCGAAAGCATTACTAAAATTAAACTCTTCTGCCAAAACCTGAGCCAGAGTTGCCAATAAAAAGCACTGGGATATAAACCAACAGCTGAAACACTATTATTTGCTGGCAGTATCAAACGCCTTATGATACGTTTTCAAACTGTGCAGTATTTACCCAAATAGTCAGTGGCCTAAATGCAGTTTAATTGATGTGAGGCTACGCTCTAAAACCAGATGCTGGGAATGTTACGCTTGGCTGTCAGTAAAACAGAATGCTAAGATTTTCCTCTTTAGTCAAGGCCCGTGTTTCATGTCTGAAACACACAGGCTGACCCAGAGCTCTAATGGCCCCCGGGGAGAGTATTCTGCATGTGTCAGCTTATGCCCGAGACACACTTGCTCTGTTAATAATGTCTCTCACTTTGTTCTCGCCCTGTGCAGAGTCTGCTTGGCCCACCAAGGATTTAGATCCAGAGGGGGTCAGGCTCTTTCATTAGGGCTGCTGCTCTTGATCAGAGTTGGATTTCCATGATAATTAGCCATGACTCAAATTGACATGAAACACCAGAGGAAACTCAACTAACAGACCAGTCATGTGACCTGACCTCTCCTATGTCCATCCGGCAGGACGTTCAAAGGGCAACAGATCAGTGTCAGAAAGAAAGACCATACGAGTTATGAGACTGACAACCATGATAACGCTTGAAGGTGACGCATCTGCTGGCATTGAAACAGACATCTCGATGCAAAATGCACATAGAACAAAAGTGAAATCATCCCTTTCGTTTCACTTCACAATAGACAAAAACAATACGTATTTGCAAAACAATGACCAGATCATGCGTGACCAGACCACAAGGGAAACAAAAAGCATCCTACCTGTCCTGTGACTGTTCTTCGTACATTCTCTCCTTGGCTTCCTTAAAGAGGCGAATTGCTCTTTTGGATTTCTTCATCAGGCTGTCGATGTACACTTTGAAATAGTCATTCTCACTTAGCTGAGTAAGTCTCTGGTTTTCCTCGTATTTACACAGAATCAGCCTCAGGTGCTGGTAAGTGTCAGGTAAAATATCCAGGATGTACGGAGGACTGTTCTTCAGCTGTAGTCTGGGGTTCTGACATAACCTCACCTAAAAAAACACACACCGTCAGTTTCGAAAAATCGACTCCCCTTCACTGAGAACACACCACACAACAATTTCACTAAACAACTAAGTTTGAAAAAAATTTCAAAAGGTAAGTGGTACAGTATAAATGAACTGTACCAGGACTGAAAACCTTCAGGTCTCGGTCCGATGATTAGTACAACAGACTAATATAGAGAAATTAAGATGCTTGCACTATGTAACAAATCATGATCACTACACTGTATACAGAACTCTATTTATGGCACATATATTTTATAAAATATTACATTAGTAATGAAAGATGGATGGAAAAGAAATCCCAGAAGTTATACTTGTATAAATGATATAACAACCCAATGTATTGCATCTATAAAATAGCTATAAATAAATACAAAAAAGATGGATGGATGGATGGATGGATGTTATGCTCTGTAGATAGATAGATAGATAGATAGATAGATAGATAGATAGATAGATAGATAGATAGATAGATAGATAGATAGATAGATAGATAGATAGATAGATAGATAGATAGATAGATAGATAGATTTCAGCTACGAACAAACTTCTCGAGCTTGCCGCTACTCAGTAAACAGTTTGCTACAATGTATCAAACAAATGCTTCCAAACAAGCGACTTCGTGGAAAAGTCTCTCAACGCGTGAGGAAGCACTGTTGCTTCATCGACAGGAGGACTGTAAACACACTCAAGACACTTACTACTTTGTCCATGAGTTTCCATGTCTTCTCTACGGTCCGGCGGTCCGCAGCCGCCTGTTTGGGGGGTCCGACAGCGTCCTGGATGGCATCAATAATGCCTAAAATACGGCCTTTCCTATTGTTAGGTGGGCGTCCACTGAGAGCAGTTGCCATTTTCTGCACACTGTAACATACAGAAATGTTGAAGGCAACAAAACACATGTGGGCAGATATGTGACAGTAGCCTATAGAACTGTAGCCTACCAGGACTGAAAACCTTTAGGCCTACTTGAGGTCTTTTATATCAGACCAGCGATTAGTAGGCTAGCCTAGGCTACAAAAGACTAGTAAAATAAAAATTAAGATGCTTGGACTTTGTAACCCATTTAGTACCATTGTGAACATTAGTTTGTATACTGTATAACGTACCATATACAAATTCAATTATAATTTAAAGGTACATGTAGACTGATGACCGAGACTTGTCTATCATTGACATAAATCATGATCACCGAACATGTAAACAGAACTCGATTTTAAATGATTGAATCACATTATTAAAGTTCTAAACTTTTTTTAAGCACGTAGTTTTTTTCAGTAGGCTGCCTAAACAGTGCACACTTAGCTGGGAATAATTTGGGATGAAATCGTTTAAAATCCACCCTGCAGAAATACAAGATTACTGTGTTGCACTTTTTAAAAGAGCATTGAACAAAATGCGACGTAGTAAGAAACACAACTTGATCTTTAAAGACTATGACAACTAATTAGCTAGAGCAGGAATCTTAATTTTACTGTAAATTGCGGCAAATTGCTCTTTTGTATAATATAAAAACTCCAGACTTACTGCGGCAAAAGGAAAACAGTGTAGCAGCCAATACAGGGAATGTCAGAATTCCTGAGTTGAAGCTTTAGGGAGGTCCCCACAACAAATTACAACAAAAGCAACAAAAACACAACGCCAGTGCCAGGAAACTGTTACATCTCTGCCCAGACGTTCTAAAACTAGAAGGAGCTCGTCCGTATCCTCACGCAAAAACCGCTTAAACGCAGTACAATCCCGCTTTTGTCGCTGTCTGATATGGTCGTGTCACTGCTCGGTTAAAAATCAGTACTGGAACAAGAAGCAGCGAAAGCAAAAGGGAGGAGCCGAGTGGGCGGAGCCGATGAAGCAATCGCTCTCAAGTGGCCAATCAGAAAGCGCGAACGTTCTCTGAGGTGACGGAGTTCTCAAACCGCCAATTGGAGTTGAGACTTTAAGTGCATACTTAATATTTCCGTAAATGAAGAGGCAATGAAATCGTGCAAAGCGTTTTGTAGGTTGTTCCTATTGTGCAAATTATATATTCAGTCATCTTCACTTTCTCCGATGGAAACAAGTCTTATTATGGCAAGCCGCGTTAACATTTATAACGTCTAAAATATATAACTAAAATCTTTGTATGTTTTTTTATTTTTTTATTACTAGTACCTAATCCAAAAGTGAGTATGTTTTCATTTTAATGACTCCTTTGTTAAGGTAATATTACTAGTAATAATTGGAATAAAGGCTAGTAGTAGCCTAACTCTGTATCTATAGCCTGTACTACTTAAGCTGAAATAGACACTAGTAGCCTACGATAGTTAAACTAGAATAGGCACCAGCAATAACTAGAATTCTAGTCAGAAGTGAATAGTTGATATTTGATCCTCAGATCCCTATTCAATTCAATTGCAAACAGAATTGTTGAATTGGTAAAGTAACTGGTTGCAAAGTACACTAAAAAGAATTGGTGTAGAAACAACTTTCACTCAAAATTGCTTGTAATTTTAACAAACAATTACAAACAGCAAGTACCACTGAATTAAATGTGAAATTCTGAAGTAGAAAAAAATAAAATAGTATTTTACAACTTTGAAAAATAATTTTCACAGTGTATAGCATATAATGAATAAAATAGGTAAGTTACTACAAATGTAAATATAGAATATGCCTACAAGTTAGTTCAAAAGAATAATGTTAAAATGGCTTTCCACACAGGTCCCGTTGTTTAGGTGCTCTACAACCACGTGGGCCATTGGCGGAACATTTTGTTTTGCTCCTCTAATAAGAAATGTCGACCTCCCTCTTCTACATATTCTGTGTTCCTCTATTTAATCTAATTCATGGTTGCAATTTTAGCATGGAAAGCCTGGAAATATCAGGGATTTCATCATTTTGATTTCTAGGAAAATTCTGTTTCAACCAGAGTTTTGTATTTGAAGACTTGTTTTGTTTGTGAACAGTGCATATTTTTGAAAGGATTCTTTGACAGAAAGGCACTTGATAGTATTGAATCACAATGTCACAGTCTGGTTTTCAGTTTATAATCATATTTACAGTTGTATCATATCCCATTTTGTAAACATAAACAATATAAGGCCTTTCCAACAGAGATAGCAATCTTTTAGATTAGCATCCCAGCTAACAGGGAAAGTCCCCATAACTTTCACTAACGTTATGTAAAAGTTATGTAAATGTTAGTAAAAAACGTTCCTAAAATAATGTTTCTGGAACAGTCTTATAATGTATTCATAGTTAAAATACATTCTCGTAGCTAACGTTGAGTGAAAATGTTCTTAGAACAACGTTCTGGGAACGTCTTTATGATGTTTTTTGTACGACTGAAAACGTTAAAAATGTTTAAGAACGTTTTGTCCTAACATTTACATAACTTTTAATGGACGTTAGTGAACGTTCTGGGAAGGTTCTCTTTAGGTTATAAAATAATAATCTGCAGCTAAAGTTCTGGGAACGTTCTCTTTAGGTTATAAAAAAAAGAACCTACCGAGAACGTTCCTAGAACATTCTTATTTAGTTCCCACAAAAAAAAAAAATGGGAACGTTAGGGGAACGTTCTGTGTTTGTTGGGTTCCTTGTTACCTGGGATTGAACCTAATGCATTGCACTAATCAATGAGGACTTTGAACTTCCCTTCAGTAACAGCATTTAATCTGATTCTGAACTGAATTCTCTCATTGTCTTTCTATTGTCTCTCTTACTCACAACTCTGCTCATGTGCTCCATTCCACACCATTTTTAAACCAAACATCCAGCATCTGCAGACAACCGTTAAATTCTAAGGTCTCTCTTCAGCCTGAAACATCACTGTATAATGACAATGTTTGAAACTCCATTATTAAACAATTCATATACACAGAACACAATTTTGTGGTGTTTTCTTTTTCTATTGTGTTGTTTTCCTCATGCCTTGTTAGATTTGACTTGTGTGCTGTCTAGTTGTATGTTTGAGTTTGTGTACTTTTTTCCCTTGTGGTGGGGTTGTGTTTTTGAATTCATATAAACAGGGCAGCACAGTGGCTCAGTGGGTAGCACTATCACCTCACAGTAAGAAGGTCCCCAGTTTGAGTCCTGGCTGAGGCAGGAGTTAGCAGGTTTTCCATGATTTCTTCCAGGTACTCCAGTTTCCACCACAGTTCAAAGACATGCAGCATAGCTATATTAGCGATACTCAAGTGTCTGTGTGTGAGAAACCATCCCGGTGATGGACGGGCCATCCGTTCAAGGTATTTGAACTTTCAGAAATAACATTTCCAAAATTATAGAATGGAATGTTCCTGTAACGTTCACATTATCGAAGAAAAAAAAACTCACTAAATACGTTTGAGATGTATTGAACGTTCAGAGAACTTTCAGAAATAACGTTTTCATAACATTTTCAAAATGATTGAATGGAATGCTCCTTTAACGTTCACATTAACCAAGGAAAAATCGTTCTTAACATTTAAAAAAAAAACTGGACGTTTTCAATTTAAAAAAAAACATTCAGAAATAACGTTTTCATAACCTAATGGGAATGCTAGCAAAACATTCTAAGAACATATTTTTGTTAGCTGGGATTCCACTCATTCTTCGCGACCAGATATGGATTTACTATTCTAGCCTTTATCTGTCTATACAGAAAACTCACTGTGAAACCTAATACAGTTACAAGAATGAGTGATTCTCTACAGAACCGATGTCAAATGTGAAACTGTCAGGTCAAACCACTACAAAAACTTGGTATAAGCACTCAACAAGGAAACAGGAAGTAGCAAAAACAATGAAACATCTTTGCACCTGAAGACACACCAGAACTTGCACACACAACAGAATAGAATGGCTTATATAGAGGTAATTTAACATAATGGTCTGATAATGGTGCAATTTGTCAATCAGTAGCAAAAATCAGAAATTCAAGACATGACTCATTTAACTGAGAACCGAGGTGCTGGACTTTAATGTATCCAGAAAATGCTCAGACATGTTTGGATTAAATGCAGCTATTTATGTGGTTAGTATCCCTTCCACTTTTTTTTCTCCAGAAAATCACAACAACAAAAAAAACAGTTACTTTCGATGAATGAAAGAAAATTTCATATCATCCTGGATTGTAGGTACCATCTGATGACAAATTTGAATTTTTTAAACTTGCCCCCATCTGCAGCGAAGCACCATGGATGATGTTTGTAATGAGAATGGGGGTCCCTGGGGCCATGACCAGGAGGTCACACGATACAGCGCAGTGCTTATTAAAGCACAACGCTCTCAGTTCCACTTCCATGACACTACACACACACACACAGGAAATGTGATCCAATGTCTCCCGGGCATATCTTTCAGCAAAGAAAGGACAGCAGATAGAGAGAAAGGAGTTGCACAAGATGAACAATCATATCATTTCAGGGGCTGATGATGGTTATTTCTTCTTAATGCACATTATGACTCATTCTTCATGCCTCAAATATTTCAGAACGAATCTAAACATGTTTATATATATATATATATATATATATATATACAATAATAACAATGAAGTAAATATTAAAAACTCATCATCTTCTCAGTATGACAATACAGGATGTAAAACGATTGTTAAGTTAAGTTTGAAAGGTCAGCATAACTGATTTCCTCTCAAAAGCATCAGACGGTCAGCATAATATCTTGCTTCTCTGTTAGAATGTGACCCTGCTTTCGATTTCCCTTTTCCTGACCTGTGGAGGTCAAGTATGCGATAAGAGTTTAGAGGGGAGGAGGCAAAAGAGCTCAGAGTGGGTGTTTCTGGTCAATCAATAACCCCCAACAGTAAGTTAAACCATTAATAAAAACATACAAACAAAAAGTAACAATCGATACCTTATCAGTTCACAAATCGCATCTGTCTCAACTAAACGAATTACGTACATTGCAACATATGGCAAGTGTGGCTTTGGCACAATTCGCTGACTGACGTGATGAAAAATATCATCTGCGTGTTTCTGAGTTGTTTCATGAGTCATTATTTCTCTGTTATGACTAAGCACACTTCTGTATTTCAGAGTTGTCTTTCAGGATGTCTGTGGCCTGTTAATTGTTGTGCGAAACGTGACAGACTGTATTGTACAATAGGCTTCACAACAGAGCTGCGGAGCTTCACGATCAAATGTCAAGATGATCAGGATTGGTATGTCTCATTGTTTCGATAACAGTATTGTTTTTGGCAACAGGGTGCAGTGGTGTGGTAAAAGAATTCCCTGGAAATTTGCTGAGATCATGAAACTCTTTTGCAATAAGACTTCTGAAATTCAAATTCAGCAGCTTTCCATAAAGGAAGTTGTATAGCATGGAGTTAATTCAATCAGGGAGTTATCATGTGTGCCAGTGTTCAGTTCAGGAAATGTAAATGGCCTTATTGTGCCCACAGTAATGACCGAGGGGCAATTCGCTTCAGAGCAGCCTGATAGTAAAGAGACTATTATGCCTGTGCTAGACTTATCTGTGCTTACTTAACTTCCACTGTAGCTCCTTTCTAGCGGGTCCAAGCCAATTCAGATTGGTTTTGATGATTGACTAGAGTAACTATCAGCTGGATCTGGCTTTTTGGTCGAGGCTTCTGCTGCAACACATACCAGATTAAGGTCCAGATGGTTTTTGGAACTTGTTAGCTGGCTTCTTAATGGTCTAAGTTGGTCTACCAGCCCAGCCAGGTCCCTACCAGTTGGTATTTCAAATCAAAACTATGTCAGACCAGCTTGGGATCTGGATTTGTTCAGCAGGGAAGTCATGTGTCTTGATTCGACAGTCTGGATACTGTCCTCAAAAAAGCTTCCTTCTGATTCCTAAAGTTGGACATAAAGTTTGGCAATCTGTTCTGGTAATGGTATAGTAAACAAAGACTAAGGCACACAAACACAAATATCCGGCCCAGACAGTCCAAGCCCTGCCAGGACAGGAGATTGTTACCCACTATTTTTCTTTGACAATGGAGTTTCCTGAGGCCGCAACCAATAGCTTTGCTAAAATTAACTTTTTTCTATCAACGTTAGACACAGAGATTAAATTATTTTAACATAAGCATCGATAATATTCATCTAACCTTAGTTTGGTTTGAACTGTGTCTTTTCTCTGAAATATCTTTCTGTCGTTCTTCTTGGTTGGTGTCAGGCTGTGTATCCACAGCGATGCCCATGGCAACGGAGCTATATAAAGATTCATGAAAGGCTGTGGCGCTCAGATAAGACATAGGAGTTCTGTCAGAGAGGAAACAGCTAAAGATGAGAAACAATCCAGTCAACCAGAAAACCACACAACCTCTAATCTGTGCTGCAGCTGGTCTTTGGGCTACTTTGTACCGAATTTGTTCACCCACATACACACACACACACACACACATAAACAGATATACACATGTATACACAGGACTTGCTCTGTGGCCTCGCAATGAGGTCACATAACTGCACCATCTTCACCAAAGTCATATAGTCATCTTCATGTCCTGTCTACATTTTTTGAATCAAGCCCTGATTCACTTGTTCTTAAAGAAACAGTTTACCTGAAGTCATTTACTCACTTTCTTTCTTGTGGAACATAAAAGGAGAATTTTCAAGAATTGGCCTGGTCACTTGTTTCCATCCAATTAAAATAAATAGGGATGAATGAGGCTTTTAAGTTTCAAAAGGGACACAAAAAGTATCATTAAAATGGTCCATACATATTACGCTCCTTCTGAATCCATATGAAAACTTTGTGTGAGGACCAGACTGAAATTCAGATAAAAAAGAATCAAAAACAGTCAGATTGAAAAAGCGTATTAGCCATACAGCCTCCATACTCAAGTGCAATAGAGTTACATTAAAATGTCTGTGTTATTTTTCAGGTAACTTGCTATAAACAAATAGGTGCATCCAAAAAAAACATCCTGTCTGAGTACAGACATCTGATGAGGACATTTTTTTAACGTTTTATAGTATGAATACAATTCAGACATAGTACATCCACCATATTGTAATTGTCATGTGACTTACGATGTCCGGTGTGTTGTTTTACTGTCAATAGGTGTGTTCGACTTTAAGTGGCGCTGCACAGACCGATCAGTGTAACATTAATGTACTGCGAGAGAGATTTGGGACAGGGTTAATGGCGATCATTATTTTTGCGATTTAATTTCAAATGTTCTCCTATGGCTTTAGCCTGTAAAATCTTGATTTGAAAAAAGTGACAGTATCAGACATGGTGACACACTAACCAAACCTCCTTCCCTGCAATCTGACCTCCAGATATTTTTCTCCAGAGGAATCCAAGCTAAGCCTTTGACCATGACAGGAAGTGGCAATGACGTTGTTAGGATGCGTGGGCCGCGGGCCCTTACATCACCCGCGTAATATTTATCCCACTCTTCTCCTGAAATCACAGAGACGCAAGAGCCAGAAGAATGCGAACACTCAGGAAATGGCATCTGCGAGGAGGAGGAGGGCCTGCTGTTGCTCCATCGTCCTTAAAAGGAAACAGCACTCCATTCCCAAACACAGAGCTCTGGATCCTCTGTTGTGAAATGTGACACCCTCGCATGCAGTCTGTGCACCACAGGACACAAAACTTCACTTTACTTTACCAATTCCACATTGGACTCTGTGATAAATCTGGAAAGTGTTCAAGAAATTGACACTAGTTAAAAGACTAGTTAAGTTGTAAAGTCTAAATGAAGTTGCATGGTAATAAAAAGTAGCATATTGCTTTTTGTACTTTTTAAGTGGATGTGGCTATAGCTCGATTTCAATAAAATCCAACACTTTGATGTTAGCATGTTGCTAAGCTAACTCTAATAAGCATAAAAAAGCACATAGCACAAACAAATACTGGGTAAAATAGGCAATTGCTATATTCATAATTGACAAAATATCAGTTTTTATGTGGGTTTTTGAGAGGAAGATCTAATATTTCTGAACAACCTCTAACACCAAGTATGAGAAATAGTAATAGTAGCCTAATGTTCGCTCTGTGTTATTGCTACTAAAACTAAAACTATTAAATAACTTTGTTAATAATTGAAATAAAGCTGAAATAAAAGGTAAATATTAGATGAACAACTTAAACTTAAAATAGAAATGTTGCATTGGCAACTAACTGAAATAAAATAAGTTATAAAAATACTTTATTTAAAAACACTTTTAAATAAAAATACTAAAACAAACTGAAATAAATTAAAGCTAAATAGAAATATAAAAACTTATAAAATGACAAAAGCACATAAAAAATGTGTAAAATTTCAAATGAAAACTGAAAATGTAAAAATAAAGGCTATGAATAAATACTATAATAGTATGTAAATAATAGTAAATAATACTCCAAAAACACATTGTAAACATAAAAGGCAGACAATATTTAGACAAATGACTAACTCCGCAAATAACAAACAGCGAATTATTTTTAGGTTTACAGATCTAAATGTGTATACTACGAACCATATAATGTGTACGCTGTACATTTTGACTTTCAGGTCACTGCGTGTGCAGACTCGAGTCGTGCTGCCTGTGACGGACAGATAAAGGTGCATTGTGTTTTGTTTCAGTCACTGTGTGGTCTCAACATGCACAACCGCATAACAGAACGCTTCCTTCACTGCTGCTTTTAGTTGAAATTAAGTGTAGACGTGTGACTTTTTTACCATCTTGCCCAGACCACCATGACAGAGTCTAATCAGATTCACCGCAACTATCAACATATGTGAAAGAATATATGGACACATATAGGGAACGCCTGTTGGGAAGCGTTTCTGGATTTCATTTGGACAATATAAGTCACAGAATCAAAGGGGGCATTGGCCAAAAAAAGAACAGGATTTTAAAAGATTAAATTCAGACTATAGCATCAGCACAAAACCCCTAACCAACTCAACCTCAAGAAGACGATGGCTTGATTCAGAAAAGCTGTGTGCAGACGACATAATGTGGTTGAAGTTATTCAAACCTTTTAAACAGCCAGACTGGAGGGCCAGTACATCACTGGATCATTTGTAAGTGTCTTTGAATAAAAGCAGCAGCTAAATGAATAAATGCAAATTTAAACCAGTAGTACTGGAATTTTTAGACTAGGAGCCAAAGATAAGAAAGTTGTGATGCCACTGCATGTAAAAAAGACTAAGCTCATGAATATGAATTAGTTTATGCTGACTAGGTAATCTTTTTACATTTTTTAGACATTACAATAATATTATAAATTGTCATGCAGATATTCAGAGTTGCATGACCATTCGGCATTACACAATGATAGATGCCACTGAAATACATTATCAAGACAAGTTCGCTCATATATTTGTACATTACCTTTTAATATTTTTAAAGTTTTAGTATAATAATTGTAGTACTTGAACTTCATTTCAGCTTTATTTTACTTAAGGAAAACGATTTTTAATAGTTTTAGCTTTGTTACCAATAACAACAGTGGTCCATTCTTTTCACTCATGAACATGAATATCATGTGTTTTGTGAACACATCTAAAATTTTCATTTGGAATATGAAAACTTAAATATAAAACTGGAAATATTTTGTGATCACGAATGACTAAGCAAAGTCAAATTATCCATTGGAAATGGCGGAAATGATGGGAACTGCCTTTTTTTCTTAAAACAATAGCAAAATCAAATGTGATTTAAATGCAAGCCAAGAGAGGCTTAAATTTTTACATCAGATGACTAAATTTGGTTGAGCGAGCGCCAATGATTTGAACATTCTACAATTCCCTCAAACAACTGATGAAACCAATTGAAATAACCACATCTCCCTTTATACAAAGAGATACTTTATACTAAATCTGTGAAGGAGGGGAGAGCTTGAAGGCATGGAGTATGTGCACAAACCGCTCTTTCTGTGAGCTTTTTGAAAGAAAAAGGAAGATGGATGTAGACCTTGAAATCTATATTTCTCTGTTTTAGAAATAGTCACGCTTATTGAATTTACCAGTAGATGTTCATTCACACAGCACAAAGCGAACGGCTAAAACAGAGGCTGAGAAACTGAGGCAGTGTGTTGTACCACGATGTGACAGTATTTGATTGTTCTAGTTATATAAATAGGCACTTGAGTTGACATTCTTTTGGTCAAGCCGAGGTAAGTACATAGGCAAGGTTGAACAACAAGCATATTGGACCTATTTCCTCCAAAACATAGCCCACTCAACGCCTCCCCACAAAGCCACAGGTGTGTAAAGCAGTGACGTTCAACCCACAGGAACAAGAATGGACAAATGTCTCCTTGTGTTCAAATTACATATTAACCTATGTCACTTTCTAATCCTCTTCATAACCACAGCAATACCTTTCACAGCCATGCTAGCTTTAGCTTTTAGCCTTCATGCTGCACATAACGCCTGCAGCGCCTGGAAGATTCTTGTCAGCTAGAGAGAGTTACAGAAGACTGTTTGAACATCAAGGATAAAGTTCAAACCTCAGCCTGGGAAATGCAGCAAACCCGCAGCTAGCTGCCGGAGATGGGATATTAATACTATAGATTGAAACTGTCAAAGATAATAAGGCTGTTGTGGAGGCCAAGCGTTCTATCCAGCCTGTCATTGAGGAAATTATAGTTTATTCAAGTATATTTAAAGAGTGATTATGGTACTGGATTACACCAAAATGATGTGGGTCACATGTGTGCGCATTAGCCATGTTATCTCGTCTGCCACACTTCCACGTTTGTGGGAACGGCAGAGGATAAGTGTAGGATGACTGCTCCATCTGAGGAGAGCTCCTTCTCCATGCCTGTCGGATCTCAGATATTCTGTCTCCACCTACACAGATCCAAATCACAGATGGATTAACCCACAGACCTGCCGGGCACTTGTCCAGGCCACCAGACCAGCAGGGGGTAGATTTACTAGACCGGTAGCATTAAAAAAAAAAAAATACATGTTTTATGCTAATAACAGTGTTGAACAGTATGGCTGTGTCCGAAATCGCCCCCTATCCCCTTAAATGGGGCACTATTTGAGGGGACAGCCATTTGTAGCGGTGTCCGAAACCATAGTGGACATTATTGAGTGCACTCATTTAATCCCACAAAACACAGCAATAATGAGTGTACCACTGATGTAAGCTCAATGGCTAGAGAATACCCATGATGCACTGTGAGAGTCGCATGTCAAATTAATTTCTGCGTCTGACCAGAAGATGGCGCCCGCAGCTGAATCCAATGTGGCTACAGCGTTATATCATACAGGTATAAATTCCTTTTTAATTGAGTATTAAATTGTTTAATTACGCTTTATGCATGCTAGTTTACTACTACTGGATGTTTACTACTTAGTACTGGAGCTGCCAGTTTGCTACGTTTTAAATGATTATTAAAGGTGCAATAGGTGATTCTCTACAGATTTTTATTTTTTTTTATGGTTGAAAGTCTCCTCATATCCTGATAGCAATCACTATGTTAAGTGATCTAAATGTATTTTTATAAATATAAATTAGGGGTGTAACGATATTCAAACCGAACTGAAAAAACACGATACACCAACCCAATATGCTTCGCAATACTCTCATGACGTATCGAACGCGCCCTGCCCCCTGCTGATCCGCCCAGCCCTAGCCCATTGTTGAGATTGACCTCACTTTACATTATGTCACAAAGCTAATTTTTCTTCCTTGACATTTGATTAGTAATTAGGGGTGTAACGGCACATGTATTCCTCCTGCGAATTTTCGTGTCTTGTACAAGACAAATACAGCGTTGTAGCCTAACCAACATGAATCACCAATAATCACAATAAGCTCTGCGTTTTGTTACTTTTAATGCAGCTATAAATACACCTTCTGTTCAGTTCTGTCGCAATCCGTCTGTTTTGAAAGCAAGAACGCGTCATGTGATGGGCCCCATCCGTGCCCAGGGCATGCCAACATCATAATCCGTCCCTGATCCACACATGTTGATTTACTCTTCAATATCCAAGTGCTACCAAAACCTTTTCCGTTCCCAACAGCTACTGTATCCACAGAAAGAACTCCCTCTAGTCTACACATTGAACCCAAAAGGTACCTTTGACACAGACTGAACAAGAACTCCCAGAGTCTCTTGGCAACAGCTGTGACAGTCTAGTGGGACGATGTGACTGATGTAGAACGTGAATAACTGGAAAGAATAAGCACCTTTCCAGCCGAGAGCAATCTTGGCATGCTGAGTGTGTGTGGGCTTTGTTTGGATTAAATGTGGTGTGCAGAGAGTTTTTGGGAATTCTGGGTGATGACAAACTCTTGACTGTAAAGTATCCAAGGGGCTCTCAAAACAAAACCTACACATTCATTAGCTTTGATTCATGTGTGTGATGTGGTTCCTCGGTGTATTGCCCATGGCTCTTGGCCAAAGTAATGGCTTCTTCAATTCAAATGAAAGTTAAGCTTAGAGATAATGTCACTTTTGTTCGATTTGAGGGACAGAGCAATGAAAATTGAAGCAGACAGATGACTACAAATCAAATGTCAAATGTTACGTAGCCTGAATTCTGTGAACTTAATGACGGAATTGAACTTTATTTTGTGGAACAGTTTGCAAATACATGCTCTACGGTAAATATAATAAATGTATTATACATTATGAACCAATGCCACAGTTATGTAAAGCGCTACTGGTCAAATTTCCAATACTGTTGCATTATGAGAACTGCATTTGACATTATCCTCAGTGATGAACAGTTTTTCCAAACTAAACTAAGATTCATGTCTAACATTATAACATAGCAAAAGTTATGGCACTTTTTTTTGGTCTCACTTCAGTTTTCACACTCACACACACACACACACACACACACACACACACACACACACACACACACAAAACACTTCACTTTGGTTTAGTAACAATAATAATTTATATATATATATATTAGGGCTGGGGATCGATAAAAAAAAAAAAAACTAATTAATTGCACAATTTGCTGTAATTAATTGCAATTAATTGCATTTTCCCCAAGCTTGTAATCGTCAATATTTAAACTTAGAATCACCTAATTAAATTAAACAACACATGAAAAAAATAGCCCTATTAAAATAATATTAATAATAAAATCATAATTAAAATAATAATCAATCAACATAATCAATTTAACAGATTTTTTTTTTTTACTAATTATCAATAAATGATAGTCCTACAAAGCTTTTATTACCAGAGCATGTGATCAGAGCAGGTCATTTTACCATTGTTGCCCAGCATGACTATACCAGCTCAGCAAACAGAAGTCTATTACCCAGAAATTTCACGATATTTGAGTGGACTTTGCTTTTCCAATGCGTGATCAGTACATGATTCGAGCGTTTGGGCCGTTAACAGAGCAGAACATTGAGCAGAGCACACACGGAGCGGAAAAGACCCGCTCATGAAAGCCGCGCGAGAATGAAACCTGATCGCCGATCACGGAGGGACGGGGCGGCATATTTTCGGCCCTTTCAATAGCAGACCCAACAGGAAATCATTAAAACGAGGCAAAAAAAAAAAAGTGCTGCGTTAATTGCGTTATTTTTTTTAACGCGTTAAACATCTCAAATTAATCGCAAACGCGTTAATTCCCCCAGCCCTAATATATATATATATATATATATATATATATATATATATATAACTAAATTGAATGCTTTCCTGTTTAATTATTTTACTGAAGCCACAGACTAAATATTGAGTTTTTTTCACTGCTCTGAAGTCTGTCCTCAGACACATTAGCAATAGCAAGCCTAATAATCCATGACACAAAAGAAAGAAATATTTACATTTACAATGCAACGCAATTATGGCCTAAACTGTGCAAGTTAAATCCAGACCTTTCAAGATTGTCCTACACAATCCTTTAATGTTTTACAAGCGTTTTGTTCAAAGGTGCTTCCTAACAGAGGAGTATTCCAGTACCATATGCAAGCGATTCCCACTTGGCAAATGAAAGGCCATTTCGCTCCAACAATGTGTTGTAAAATCGAAAGCTCTAAACCACAGACTATCGTTTACTGGATCTACTGAGCTTCCCTTTAACCTGATGGGGTGTGAACATTTGCCACAGGGAAACAACGTAACTCACTTCTCTTTTGCAAATGAGATGCTCTCTACTTCTCAACTGGAAGGTAGCGAAATGATGGTGGTGTGTGACAAGGAGATGAGGCAGTAGAATTATGGCCTGTGAGAAGACACTTTACATTAATGAGGTCATTAGCAACTCCAATGCTCATTCAGAATATCAGCAGATCTCTGTTCTCTACTTTAAAATATGACCTTGCTGCGCCAAGTAAGATCTGGCTGAAATGAGCGCCTTAAGCAATGCAAAGCAAAGATAACTCAATCTTCCAAACAAATCTGGATCTTCTTGCACTGGTACTACAGTGCTGACTGAGCATGCAACCAACCATATGACAACTAATACTTCCTCTAACTAACATAGAAAACTCATGGTTTAAAAACTCATACACGCTAACTCGACTCACACTTTGAGACCACTCAGTGACGGATACCTCACCTTCTGACATTTATAAGTCCTAGGCAGAACTGTGAGATGCCGAGTGATTCAAAGTGACTCAGATTTTCTCCGAGGTGACATTTTTTTAATCAAAACTTCCGCCGCCGAGTACTTGACAGTGGCCTTCAGTTCAGATTCTGTCATGCAAACTAACCCGAGTACAGAAAAACAGCAGGGAGATTTACAGCAGAGAAAACAGCCAAGTGAAAGATGATGTTTGCTCAGGCTACCTGCGAGAACATCCCGTTTGGATTTATTACAACAAAAGTTCACTAAACAAGAGTACTAAAAGACCATCTGGGTATCATGTTAATCAAAAGTGACTCGAAGCACCCTGTGTTTTTCATCAGTGTAAATGTCACGCCAGACCATGTAAATGATCTTTTCTGGGGTGAGTGTCTGATCTCCTGTCAGTGGTCTTTTGTTAAATGGCAGCGTTGACATGGCTGTGAGCTGACCTCAGTAGAGCTGAAAGCACAGAAGCACACGCACTAACGCAGGTATAGCGCTCCAGATGACCTCCAGCTTTTACTACTGACACTCAGTAAAGATGAAAGCAGCCCGCGGGCTTGAAGAGAGGAGGGCTAATAACAGAGCCCTCTGATATCTGATCACAAAGGACAGTTTCGCTCTGGCCCCTTCTGCCTTTCATTTCTGTCTCTTTCTTCTTCTTTTCTCACACTTCTCGCAGCTAGAAATGAGGAGCATACCAATGGAGCGCTGTGCGACGTCTTAGAGAAAAAAAACACATCAGGAATATTGTGAAAGGTACACTTAGCACACTAATGTAGTGTGATTTCAATGTGCTATCAGATGTTAATATGTAATTTGAAGTATTTTTTTACACTTTTACAACAGTGCCATCTATAGGCAGTCATAATTAGTGCAACATTAGCACTCATTGCTTTTGCTCATACTTCCGTGTGCTACTATGAGGAGAAATGTGCTATTGGTTTTCTAAGAGACCAATACCACTTGATGGACAATTAAAAGCCAAAATCCAATGAGGTACATGAAGTATATCTAGGGACCAGAATGAACCGCCCTACCAACCACAGAGCATTCTAGCATGGAGGCAACTTATACTGAGTTACACTTCTTTTTGATATGTATTTACTCTCTTCCATTTACTTCTGTCAATCACTGCACAAAATGTCTTGATAGGAAACAGACATGCTTGTTAGATCAAATGTGTAGTGTTCCTAGCTTCAGTCGGGGCCTCTTTCAGCCTCAAACTCCCCCGTGTGTCACAGTGCCTCTGAACGTCCCAGGACATACTAACTCTCCCCAGCTGGGCAGGAGACCAAAGGGCCAGGCTGCCCCCTCTGCTGCACTTCAAAGGGCTATGCTGGGTGTAAGTCACTTATCTTCTCTGCTATATCTTCATTGAGGTGCGTGACTTATACTTCACAGGCTGCCTGTTCGCGAGTTAGTGGGTCGAATCTAACACAATCAGTGAATCGTTCACACTTCACAGACTCTCTCAGTAAACAGCGAGTCGTTTTTGGTTATGTGTCATTTGAAAAGAACTGGCAACTGTTACAATAATGTAATTAAACTTGTTTATAATAATGTGAAATATATATATATATATATGTGTGTGTGTGTGTGTGTGTGTGTGTGTGTATAGATAGTTGAATGTATAAAATATTACACACACACAGTCTATAGCCCATATACACAAGAAGTCAGTAAATAGAATAGGCCTTACAAGTCACAAACTAACATTTACTCAGATGTACACATGGAAAGACCTGTGTTACAACTGTAAAGGCCACAGGAAAACAAAGCACGACATGTTCTGGAAGTAAAAATTATTTGTGATAATGTATACAAATAGTATTGGTCATGAGCATATCAGCATATGTCCTGAGGGACTTCTTTACGCTCCAGCAAGACTCAGCCTGTCCTACTGGTGTAGTACAACAAAGGATCCTCTTTGGAGCATTTCCTGTGTAGCTTACACAACTCCTGTCAGCCATCAAAGTTGACTGCAATGAGCAATAAGTAAAACATGCAGACCCCTCTTCTAAACTTCATAGATCCATTGACCACAGACCTGCAGGACTTTTCACACCGTTCTACAATAACACATTTCCTTTATTTCACTGTCAATCACACAAGACCATTGTCATACAGTACAGTGGGAATCAAAAGCCTGCAGAGAACACTTAAGAAAACATGTTTACTTTGTGTTTTTCTATTTTAATTCATTTTTTAATAATATATTCGTATTTATTTTCTGTGATGTTTCAAATCCTTTTTTTTTTTTTTTTTGGTTAATTTCCAAGTTTCCAAATTTTGAATGCCAAGTACTCAATGTAATCTTAAACATTTGGACTGTACGTGATTATGTATTTTAAAATGCATAATCAATGTGCATATTTAACTCTAAAAATACATAGAATGTATGAGTATGTGTGGAAAAAAGGCCGAAAATTCAGCTTTGCCATCAGGAATAAATTACATTTTAAAGGTACATTATGTAACTGTTGGCCCTCTATTGGTTAAAAACAAAACTGCATTCATTTTGTGGAAGAACATTGTTTTGGATGTGTTTCGGCTCTGCGTGACTGTGGATGAAAATGGTTCTTTCTCATAATTAAAAAAACATAGATTAACATTCACTATAGGCTGAAGAGCAAGAGCTATAATTGTTTTATAGAGTCTATAACCAGTTTAGATGGAAATAATCTCAAGCTGACTAGATGAATACGTGACTCTATTATAGACACAGTAAATAAATTCCAGCACAGCGCTACAACAACCATAATGAAATGACCCTTCACAATAGTTAATGTTTTACAATGAACTCTGTTAGAGAGCTACATGGTAATTTCTATGTTCAATAAACAACATTAATGAAAATGCCATCTCCGCATTGCTTTTACAACATTTCTAATTTCTAATGTTTATTCTTATTTTATTACGAGCTTGTCACGTACTCTTTTTTACCAGCAGACACTCCTCTGTTCAGGGTTCGAGATTTAGCGTGCTCAACCTTTCTCGCTCGTTGTGACAACTAACCACACCATACAAACGTCAAGGTTGCCAGAGCAACTTTTCTCTATGACGAGACCTTTTACAATCTATCGACGCGACACACACAGTCTTCAATTTCACATGAAAACCATCCCGCCCAGTCTAAAATAGGCTTACCATAGTGAATCAGGGTAAGACAAAAACACGTTTTGGAAGAATGATCGATGATGCATTGTCTCAACAACAAAAGTTACATATTTTACCTTTAAATATATTCAACTATTTCATACTAACATTTAAAATACTATTTTTTACTGTATTTTCGACCAAATAAATTTTGCCTCAATGTCCATAAGAGACTTTTTTTTTAAAAAAAACATCTTAAATCTTAGAAACAACTTTTGAGTGGTAGTCATTATAAATGCATATATTATATATTATATATCATACTGCACCATATTGTTCATTTAACACAATGTTTCAGCTGTTTAAACGTGCTGTAGACTCCTGCCTGGGTGGCGAAACACCTGAGAAGCATTTTACAAGTGCTAGAAGAGGCTCTATGACAATGTCAGGCTCAATTCTGTCAACTAAGACTTGGGTGCAGACTCTCTCTCTTTCAGTGTCCACTTCCACAGGAAATGGCTCCCAGCCCAAATCAAATTATGCTGACTAGCATGTCCATATCTTTGATGTGAGAGGAAAGGAAAGAGATCCGTTTGCCTGCGGAGGCCAAATGCCAAAAGCATTTATTCAGCAGTAAGACGTGCCCTGTTTTGTGTTTCTGTCTTTTAACGTTACCTCAAAAACTCGACAAAACTGTTTCAGCAAAGCCACTTCCTTATCCGAAAATGTCTCACTTCTCGACAGCAACACTAGTGTTATGCATAGTCAATGACTTCATCACGATGTGAAAATGAGATGTAATATAACACTAAGAGATGTCGCATTAAACAAATCACTCAAACAGGCAGCTAGAGGCACTTTCTTTCTCGTCACGTCAAAATCAAATCAGCTCAAGATCAGAATGTCTGGATAGACTTTCAATGAGATAAGTATCACATGCACATTTTATTTTTTTTATGTTTTTGTAAGAAGTCACCAATGCTGCATTTATCTGATCTGTAAAAACAGTACTATTGTGAAATATTATTACAATTTTCTATTTGAATATATTTTAAAATGTAATTTATTTCTGCAATGACAAAGCTGAATTTTCAGCAGCCATTACTCCAGTCTTCAGTGTCACATGATCCTTCAGAAATCATTTTCTGGTCACTCTGGTCTAGTTAATCTGTTAATCCGTCCCTGAGTATATGTGCTAAAAAGGCAGTTATATGCCTGCATTTTATACTCACATGAATGTGCATGTAAACACCAGTTTTGCGTTAAAATCGGATCTAATTATCACAGCGTAGCCCTTTAAATACAGCAGGACCTTTTGATCAATGAACACACACAATTGTCGTCCCCTTCAATGTCTTTCATTACTCGCTTACTATTCATCATCATTAGAAATGGGATATGATACTGTGCTGAGTCCCCTTCGACGTATTTTGTTGACCCAACATAATGGCTTCCTGTTGGTTAACATAAATCTGAGTAAAGATAATGACTCTGATCAATGGGAAAGGCCTAATCAAATCGCTGTGATGCACTGCTTCCTTTGCAGGAGATCTGATGCTAAACACATTATCTCCCCATTTCCATCAGGCCTGAGGCTCTCCCTGCCGCACACTGTCTGCCAGACGATCCGTCTCTATAGGAAAGCAGAGAGAGAGAGATTTGAGAGATCTGGTCGTGTCAGTCCATCTGATCTAAATGTCACAGGGTTGATCTTCTGTCCTTGATGCCACCAGGATCTGTTACTGATGTACCACATATATGCAGGGTGAGTTATAGAAGGGGATTGTTTAAAGATTCAAGCCAAGAGTTATTTTTGTACAGATACAGTCTGAGCTGGTTCATGTAATGTGAACATTTTATAAAGATGTGTTTAATCTTTTTTTATGTTCTTTGAATGTATGCAAACTCTAGCATTTCCGCTTTTACATATGAATCTGTCATCTCCATGGACACCTCAAGCATGTAGGGTAAAAGATAAAGTATACTACCACCTGCTGGATATAAAGCATTACCACAAACCCCTCTTTTACTAGAAGTAAGTCGAGTATATGGATTTCTAAACTTTTTTTGTCAGCTGAACCCCTGTGAACTAAACTGTTACATGCATTTATTTAAATTGCATATCCCTTGATAACGTAATGTTCTTCTACCAATATAATTATCTCTTTTCTGATCATTTTTTTAATATTGTATAATTATAATTTCCTTTAACCCTTATAAGCTATTTGTTTTGAATGTACACTCAGGATGTTGGGGTCTCCAGATACTCCAGACAATAAAATGTAATTTTGTAACATATTAATGTTTTTTTTTTCTTTAACAAATGTAACATCACTCATTTTATTAATGTTTTTAATCTACATTTGTGCAGTGTTTAGGTGATTTAAGGTATATATATATATATATATATATATATATATATATATATATATATATATATATATATATATATATATATATTAGAGGTGGGCATAGATTAATTTTTTTAATCTAGATTAATCTAGATTAATTTTGAAATTAATCTAGATTAATCTAGATTAAAATGGCTCATTTGAATTCTGCCGAAGGCATTCAGAATATGTGTGCTACCCAAATAATGACTATAAAAGTAAGTCTTTGTGAACCGGTTTCTCAAGCCAGGTGGCGCATTAGACCAGGGGCTCATCTCCTGTTTCCACAATGCATCACAAACTGCTTGAGAAAGCTGTTCTACTCATAGACTGTAAAAGGTTACTACTGTACTGTTACCGTCCATAGGCAACATTAGGTAGGCCTATGTTATTATCAACTACTATAGGCTATCAATTAGGGATGGGCGATATGGCCTAAAATCTATATTGTGATATACATTGCAGCCTCTTGCGATAACGATATACAGTATATTATAATAAAACCATTTCAGAACAGGTTACACAGACCCTGCTAAACAACTGCTAAATGTATTTTTTTTAAAGGGTATATGTAGTTTTGAGAACATATATTGTGCAAAACTGTAAGTATACAACATAATTTTGCAGATAAATAAAATTTAAGTACACTAGCTGCAGAGACTTAAGTAGGTCTAATGTTTATTATAGCTTTGATCTTATGAAACCCCAAATTTAAAGTGATAATATTGTCTAACTAATGTATTTTCCGTTAAAAAGAAACACAACAACGATTCTTAAAATCGGGCATAGACAGAGATTATGTGTTAACGTTACACCACTAAGATATATTGGAATGAGAATAATACGCGCGCGCTGGTATTCAGTGATATCATGTTTCGTTTTGAATTTGAGGTGGTAGAACGGATTAGTCGTCTCGTGTGTTAACTTACCGAACCGTTACCCCACACACTCTGTCTATAGTTTGCTGCTGTTTGTCGGACGGCTTAAATCCGAACCAAGTCCAAATAATGGATGTTGCTGCTTTCACTTTCAGCCGTGTTTACTTAAGATGACGACGAATATGCGTTGCAGCCGGGTTTACCTCGCGGCCGCGGGTAGATTGCGTCATCATCTCCCAACGCAACTTGGGGAATAGATTAACGGCGATATTTTTTTTATCGCGCGATAAGAGTCTCGCGTTAACGCAGCGCGTTAACGCCGATAACGGCCCACCACTAATATATTTTTTTTTTTTTTTTTTTTTTTTTTTCATTTCATCCACATTTCTCATTTTCATTCATGGAGATAACAGGGACAATGTGCCATGGTTTAATGAAAGATTGCTGACATCAACTGGAGAACAAACACTTTTAAAATTACTACAGCCAGTAGATGGCTTCAAAGCATTACTGTTGTGTGTGTTTACTCCATCAGGGATGTGTTGTGGTATCGACCCTTCATTTTTGTGTGTTTTCTGCATTGTAACTGAATTTATTTATTTTTCTGTGACAAATTTTGTAACAAAAAGCAATTTTTATATAAGCTTCCTTGATGTAGAGTAAAAACATTAATAAAGTGAGTGGTATTATATATATATATATATATATATATATATATATATATATATATATATATATATATATAATTAAGTTATAATTAAGTTCAGTAATTTCACTTAAATGACCATTAATAGGTCATTTTCATTGCCATTTAAGTGAAATTACTGAATTTAAATATATACAAGCTTGATAAAAATGATCATTCTAGAAAAAAATTTCAGATGGCACTTAGAGGCTTTTAAATCTGAACTCTTCATATATATATATATATAATTACATTGTTATGTTACAAAATCACATTTTACTGTCTGGCCACAAACATCCTGAGTGTGTCTTTTTTTTTTTTCAGATATCATTCCAATTAATTTTTTTTAATTTTTTTTTTTTGTAGAGCTAGCTAGCATAATGCAATGAATTAGAAAAGTGTTATATTTAGATTTTTTTATTTGTTATTATTCTACATTGTTTTAAAACATGATTTTACATGATTTTAAAAAATGCAATAAAAGTTTTCGACAATAAAAACATTTTTACACAATTTCATTTGGAATTGGCATTTCCATCACAACCTCGCCGATTGCCTGCAGTTCCATAATTTACTCTCTCTAACAGAGTTCATTGTAAAGCATTAACCCCTTTAATTCAGTTCACCAGCCTGCGCTGAAAATTAAACCGTTTGACTCTGTAATCCATGAGTGCATTGATTTAATTATAATATCTTGTTCATATAACTAGTAGTATCAGCGAGTGTTAACACATCCAAACAAAGGTTTGAGAGTATCTTGTTACAAGCAACACACTAGTGGTGTTTAATTCCTGAATGAAACAGGCTGTGTAGTGTGTACCAATTCAAAGGCTGCATCCATCGAAGGACTCAGACGTCAAAGACCACGAAGGTTGGACTGAGCGTTGTTAAATGGGACGGTCTCTAGCCTACTGAGGACTGTTCTTGTCACCTAGCAACTGTGACAGCTGCCATTGATGAGTGATAGTAATGTTTAGACTTGAAACTGTCTGAAAACAAAACAGGGTTCACAAACTGTCTAAATATGTTCACCATCAGGGTTTGAAATTAACACCCGCCAAATGCGGGTGAAAATCAGCTGTGGCGGGTAACGCTGTCAAATCACCAGCCAATTTTTGGCGTGTTACTTATATTTACTCACCTTGCTGGGGAAGTTCATGTAAGCCAAATCTGCGTGGATTTAGCGCAAATACTCAACTCGTGAGTCATTACTTGAACATGCAAGTCAGTCTGTGGTCACTACGCAACAAATAACGGTGCGCTTGTTCATTTGCGTTGAAGATTAAAAAGCATTTGGTTAACAGGAAAGACATTATTTTCCAACATCCCATATTTTTTTATATTCTTTGTTCTGTATTGATCTGTCCACCTAAAATAATTTTTTGGTGAAAAGGATGAGGATGAAAGAGGAAGGGAGGAGCCAAATTGGCCGGTGAGTGAAAAGGTTAATTTCAAACCCTGTTCGTTCAGACAGGACAATGTTCAGTCAGGTTCATGTCAGAATCCAACGTCAGATTGACGTTAATCTCCAACGTTGGACAAGACGTTGTATTGTGGTTGAAAATGAAAATCGGTTTGACGTCAGAAACCAACATCAGTAGGGTTCTGACGTTCTGGGGTTCTGACGTCAATCCGACGTGGGGTTCTGTCGTCAGAACACGACGTCACATTGATGTCAACATCCAATGTCAACATCAAAAAAAAAAAAAAAAAAATAGCATTTGAGCATGAAGGCACCTCACGAAACTTTGGACAGACTTCTCAGACAGCGTTAACGGTTTAATGATCTACAGCAAAATAGAGCAAGCTTTGGTGATAGCTAAGCAAATATTTACCCTGCTGAAAAATCCAGCACAAACCAGCATAAATTCCACACTGGTCCAGGCTGGTTTATGCTGGTTCAGTGCTGGTTTAGCTAGTGGACCAGCATGCAATTACCAACTGTAATTTATTTTGCTCCCTAGCTCTGTTGAAAGTAGAACTGACATTTTTTTTAATTGTTTTAGTTATTATATTATTAATCAATGTCCTCTGAAGTTTTGAATAACAAAGTAAAAATTCAAACTGGTAAAACATTTCAAAGGATTTGTCTCCTGTTTCAAAGCTTTACCCAAATTAGTATAAAATCAGTTAAAAAGTGCTTGTGTACACTAACACATTTAGAGATGTGAAAATAGAAAAATGCCAGAAAACAGCATAATTTTGTTCAATAACATGGGTAATGAGAATAGCTCTTTCAATGAGACAGTTAATAATAATAATACGTTTTATTTATATAGCACCTTTCCAGTGCTCAAGGACGCTTTACAATGTACATGCAACAAGGAAGGGATAACAGGGTAGAAAATGATGACAAACAATAGTAGTAGGTTAGAGTTAGAGTATAAGAATACAGAACAGTAAAAGACATTAACATAGACAGGGCAACATACAGCATAATAGAGACAAGCACAACAAAATACAGAACACAACTTAAGAATGATTACATTCAGAAAATAAGTGAGTTTTAAATAATGATTTGAATTCAGAAATATTACAGTTTTTCTGAATTGCTAAAACACATTTCTTGAAACCATCACTCACTTTGTCAAAACCTAAACACAAAACCAAATTTTCAAACCACATTCAGAGAACCTCTGACTCTTCTGGCAAAATCAAACAATTGCCTCAATACCATTTTATCTGTGCTCAAAATCAAACAATGCTTTCAGATCATACACAAAGCGAGCCAAAATTATGAACACTACAGATCATTCGTTAGACACTACATAAAAAAATGGAGAACACAGAATTCAAAGCATGCAGTTACAGGAAAAAAAAGTATATTGTAACAAAGTAAACTAATTTTCCAATTACATAAAAAAAGTATAGTAATGAGTAGTAAGGTGAATACTGTATGCACTGCAAGTGTAGTATTGTAATGGATATTGTATAGTAGGCCCATCGAATGTCTGTATATTCAGCTCTTGCATGCAGTGACCCAACTGCAAAATCCAAAAAGTTTACAGTAAAAAACTCTAAATGAAAAGCATGTTATAGTCACTCAGAAGAGTTGTACAACTGCAGAATCAAGGTCAATGAGAGACTGATTCTGCTTCAGCATCATGTCTTCATGTTGGGTCTGGCAAAGGGAAAACCCCTAAAGCCAGATCCAGCCTTGACAACATTCGCCACACCTGCTCTTCCTCATCCTCATCCTCTTCCTCCTTGTTCACCACCTCTTACACTCATACTCTTCCTCCTCTCCCTCTTATATTGTTAGCATCCATTATTGGTATCAACATTCCGTGCAACATTTTGAGTCAATTTTGGGACTCTAAACTGACTTGTATAATGTACAGTTGGTTTGATAACATCATTAGAAATAAGTGTGAAAAATTTTGAGTCGTTGTGTGTAAATGATGACAACCGTGTTGTAGTTGTGTTTAACTTTTGCCTGCCTGTGTTTAGCATTTTTAAACACAAGTGCATCACAGTGCAAAATGTGTTTTAGTGAGTGTAAATTTGTTTATAGTTTTGAAAAAAGAGTGCATGAGATTTTACAGAAAGAGTGATTTATTCAACAAATTGGTTTAGGCGATTGAGAATTTGGTTCAGAGAATGGAGTTTAGTGTTTTAGCAATTCTGAAAAACTGTATTAACACAACAGTGTGATCGGGGGAGAAAATTCCACAATTTAGGTGCAACAATACTGAATGATCTGCCCCCCCCCCCCCCCCCCCCCCGCATTGAAGAGAGGCGATGCTGAGGGACGGGGTGTAGGGGGGAGCCAAGCCGTCCAAAGATTTAAAGTTCGGCAATGCGACGCAGGTAAAAGAAAGCAGATTTTGTCATAGAGTTAATATGAGCCTGAAAAGAGAGAGAGGAGTCGAAAATAACACCTAGATTTCCTGGAACACCTGGAGATCCAATAAAAATGATCTCAGACTCAGTTTATTCCATGTTGAGTTTCAGAAAATTGTAATTAAGCCAAACTTTTATTTCATGCACACATGCAGATATTTTGTTGGTTTGGGCAGATAGAGCAGATAGAGCAGATAGAGCTGGTGTACTGATAGATATAATTGGATGTCATCAGCGTAAAAGTGATAATTAAAACCATGATGGTGTAAGATTTGACCCAGATGTAATATAACTAATCGTTAATAGCAACCTGATAATGAAAGTTCAAAAATAAAAGTGGCTTTTTTTAAAGACTTTTAAAAGTTGTTGTGCTGTCTGCTTGTTTCTTCTCTTTTATTCCTGTTCTTGTTGTTCCTCTTATCTTCAGTAATTCTGCTTGTTAACTGCAGCTGTCATCACTAATGGTCAATCATCACTTGTTGAGTGAATCTATTTTATTTCACTAACTGCTACACTGCTTCAGTGTTACTTTTTCTTTATAGATTGGGACCGTATGAAAACTGAGCAGTGTTTAAATGTCTTGGTCTTTATTTAACTATGAACGTGATAAACATTCAAGTTTTGTTGTGGTCTTGCTGGGATCATACGGCATATTCTGGTCCAGCAGCACAGCAGCATTCCAAGCCGGTCCCAGTGTGCAAAAAGCTGGTCCACCTGCACACCCACTGGCCTTCCCATGCTGGGAACCAGCAAACCATCAACCAACATCCCATGCTGGGAACCAGCAAACCAGCCACCGGCATCCCATGTTGGGGACTAGCAAACCAGCAACAACCAGCAAGCCAGCCACCAGCATCCCATGTTGGGGACCAGCAAACCATCAGCCAATATCCCATGCTGGGGACCTGCAAACCATCAGCCAACATCTCATTTTGGGGACAAGCAAACCCTCAACCAACATCCCATGTTGGGGACCAGCAAACCCTCAGCCAACATCCCATGTTGGGGACCAGCAAACCATCAACCAACATCCCATGCTGGGGACCTGCAAACCAGCCACCAGCATCCCATGTTAAAGACCAGCAAACCATGCCTGGTCCCAGCATGCAAACCATACCTTATGCTGGTGACCAGCAATGCTGGATTTTTCAGCAGGGATAATTACTACAATTCCAATTTCTTGTTAGAAATGACATCAGAAGTGGAAAACGTTGTTCAGCGTTAAAAATCAGTCCAATTTTCGCATGTAATTTGTCTGTTCAGACCAATGTGTAAAAAACTGCAGACGGGCTGAATGAACATGCAAATTCACACTTTGACGAAAACAAAATAATCTGCTAAACAAAGTCTGTTTGTGAGAATAATGGTTTTATGTAACAGCAGCGCCTCTGAGAAAATGACCAAAAGCCTGCATCTAACTGGTTGGCCAGTATTCGTCGTGTGGTAGAAAAGACATTAGAACACCTCTCTGTAAAAAAAAAAAAAACATTAATTTGGTTAATTAAAAACTAAAAACAGGCATTATCAGCTACTGCACCCTATATTTGTCTTGGTGAAGTCTAAGGACTTGACAATCTGTTTATAACAAGGTTTGTGTTCAGGCAAGAAGGGGGCGGGAACTAGGAACTGGGAACCGCCATATATAAACCATAAAACACAACATAAAGTCCAGACCTGGTCCTCTTTCATCTTCCACTGTCGTCACTCCTCCTTTTATCCTTCCGGAGCTCCTCCATGGGACTCGAGACAGGTGTGGTGCACAGGTAAAGCTCATTAACACTTGTGTCACCGACCCACTGCTCTCATCCCCACCCTGATTGCCACACTGTTGTTTGGCTTTCAATATAAAATGTGTATCTTAAATGCAATGTAAGTTTCTTTGTACAAATACACCTGCCAAATGCATAATAGTAACCCCTCAGGTCATACTCGCCCCGCTCTGGCAGGTCTCAAACCTGGGTCACCGGCAAAGGAGACGGGTGTGCTAATAAGGATGCAAAAGACCGCAGTCTCTAACGTCAGACGCTAGTGCGCCTCTTGAGGCCGGAGGAGTGAGCTTTACTCATATAGCTCCTACTAGCTGGCCTCCACGTAAAATTAGGCTAAATGTTTTGATCCTGAATTATGGAATGGTTCATTATGGTTTTTGAACAAATAGTTTGACACAGTCACTTTTCACCACCTACGACAAAGTACCCTCTCAAACCAATAAAATTCAAGGCCCAGAACTAACCATTGCATTACTTAGCTTTTTTAATTCATTCATTTAGGAAGAGTACGCAAAATGCAAAAAAAGAGAGAAAGAAATGTTCTCGCTACGTCTGCTAAACATGGTCAGGTATTAGCTACGAACTGACAGATCTTCGCACTATAGGCCTACCAGTAAGTAAAGAGGGACTGTGTCTACTTCAATGGCTCTCTGAAGCTCGTTAGTGTGAGATAAACGGGACGCCAGGGGAGCAGAAAGAGAGACGCACACACTGAGAATCTCCATTTCAAATCTCTCTGCCCACTAGCTCTCCCCTCTCTTCTCCCCTGTCATAAATGCCATCTGCCCCCTGCTGTAAGCAATGGTGTTTATCTGCACAAGACCCACTACAGTCCATTAACTAGAACTATAGCATCATAAACCCAATCGCTAAATTAGACGGCCTTCACAGCTGGGACAATTATCGTGTAATCCCTCTTTTTATGCTAATAAGCAGCGCAACTCCCTGTGTGTCTTTCCAACCGCTGCTTGACCCATCCAGAGAGAGATTAGTCTAAATGAGAGGGCCGCCTGGAAGGGATGGCCACACAGAGCCAGAGAGAATTAATTTCTATTCACCTCTATCTTCCATTCCCTCATTTTATAGGAGGCATAAAAAGAGTTCTAGAACTTTAATAAAGCAAACGGCACTTCTCAAGCTCCACTGGACTCTGAAGAAAATATCAGTCTCTCTCTCTCTCTCTCTCTCTCTCTCTCTCTCTCTCTCTCTCTCTCTCTCTCTCTCTCTCTCTCTCTCTCTCTCTCTCTCTCTCTCTCTCTCTCTCTCTCTCTCTCTCTCTCTCTCTCTCTCTCTCTCTCTCTCTCTCTCTCTCTCTCTCTCTCTCTCTCTCTCTCTCTCTCTCTCTCTCTCTCTCTCTCTCTCTCTCTCTCTCTCTCTCTCTCTCTCTACAGTGAGACAGCTCTCCCCTACAGCACTAACCTAGAAATCCCCAGCCAGCCAATCACAATCAAGCATGGACTGACTTTAGCTCCGTTCGAATCCTGCAACACTGAGGCTTCTTAAATGAACCAAATATTCTTATACTCCTTCATTTCACGTATCTTTTTCTATCTCTATTTTCTCATTATGACCGTCTGGTCTGAATCTGAATTCTTTATAATTTGTTTTGACATTTCTTAATCATAATTCCTTATAATTTTTTTGGCTTGTGATATCTAAATTTGGCTTCTTAAAAATTACAATTAAATTCATATTTAAAAACACTTCATTTCCCATACCTGTTAGGATGCTGTAGTGTAGCAGGTGACCAGCAGAGGGCAGCAGGTGCCGCGGTACAAACCGAAGCTGTAATCTTAAGCCTCACTAGAGAGTGCTACTGTACCGCGGCAATATCAACGTACACAATACATCGGACTCGGTAATGAGACCAGAGACATCAGCAAGCAAATACACTGAGGCCATTAGGCATGCCTTACCGTGAGATGGATGGATTCTCTTCTCCTTATCTTCAGAGGCCAAAGGGCAAGTCAACTCTTATGCCTCTTTGCCATTGATCTACAGATGCTCCAGAATTCACCGGATTATCTGAATTTCCTTATCTGGGTCAAATATCACTAGAAGGAATAGCCTACTCAAATCCTCCTTGATGAACAGTGCCACAGAGTGACCATTCAAAAAAAATGGCCTGTCAAGAGAAAAGTTAGGGTAATACTGAAACTCTCAAGAAACAATTAAGGGGTTTTATTGAGCTATCAGTACAAACTAGACATGCAACCAATAATACAAATTAATAAGATGATAAACTTACATTTCTATTAAATCACAGCATACTGTCTTATGTATGAATGTGAAGACTGAGATCCAACAACTGAAATCTGACAACTCACTTTATAACTTCAAATATAGGCCGATTTATTGACCTTTATTAACCTAAACTGGGAATTAAATTAATAGAGTGACAGTGCAGGACCAATATACAATGAGAATTATTGTTATCGTAATTATATATTTTTTTATACAAATATTAATAATAATAATAATTTAATTAATAAACAGATAGACATGGTAGAATCAGTACATAATGAGAATATTATTATTAGTAGTATTATTATGCATTTTCATTAGTCATAATCAGTGCACTGTTGTAGTTTGTCTTGAGACATGGAAAGATATACTTTGCAAATTGGGCACTATTTGCTCACCAGAAAGAAATCTGCCTCACATTTTATATGATCTACAGATAAGTGGGATTTTGTAGTGTAGGCCTATTCTATAAATCCTCAGTAAAAGAGTCAAAAGTGCGATGCTAGAAACTGAATCACACCTGCAGCCTCAGTGAGCGTGTGCTTTGAGGATGGTTTGATTACAGTGCATTTAGCTGCTTCATGCAATTTCAAACATAAGATTTGTCTTTATACAGAAACAGCAACTTGTGTGGTTTTATAAAATTCATTCCTATGTGTTATTGTTTGAGACGGAATTTGTCCGTTTGAGACAGATTGTGTGGAATTCTGCCATGCACTTAATAGGTATTTTGTGGAACCGCCTGTGAGGTTTAGGCCTATTGCTGTTAACGAACTCTGTATATTATATTATTTATATATAATATCAATTATTTTGGATTGTCGAGAAAGTGCAGAAGGTTTGTCTGTTGAGCTACACAATCAAAGCCTACTTGAGCTTTATATGATGTTTAAAATGAATGATTTATGGCCCCCATAACTGAAACATTAATGCAACACATGTTACAGAAAGCCTGTCTACTTGCACTCTTTTTGACAAGTGAATTAATAATTAGTTTTCCATGACCCTTCCATTAGGATTTTTAAAAACATTCTGATTCAGATTGATTAATGAATCATATTTTTCTGTGAACTGCTTGGACTGATTCATAGGAAAGAACCAACTCTTGCCTTGCAAACAAGTTTTACCCTACACAAGTACTATTTAGGAAAGGAAATGTTTTGTTTGTATATTCAATACACAAAACACAACTTCAAAATTCACTGAAATTTACAGGTTTTCCAAGACTGAATGAAAGAAATACACAAATTAATTTTGCAATGCAGACACATTAGTGATTCAGTAATGATAATAATGAAATTCAACTTTCAATTACTCATCTAACGCAGTATTTAAATCATTTTAGAGCCCTAAACAACAGGATATAATTCCCTCTCAAATAAGAGGGTGTGTACACAAAGGAGCAGTTTCACATATGGAAAGGGGAAAATGGAATTCTGAAGCCCTTATTATTACTCTCGGGAATGTGAAAAAATGTGAAACACCTTGATTTATTTCTGAGCCACTTCTATTGAACGCAATAATCTAATCGGTCACTAATGTGATTTTCCTCAACTCACTCTCTCTCTTTCAGTCTCTCAACGACTTACAAAATGATTTTTAACACATACTGTTTTAATGTGATTAACATGAAACATCAAAATTCAACTGATTTGATTTCACTTTTGTGGGAACAGAATGTCTCATCAAACTTATCTGACCAGGAGGTTAATGATTGGCCCATTAGATTAACTTACAGAGGCTGATTCCTTTAGTTTGAGTGGTAGTTTTGTTACAGTCAGTCCACTTTCATATAGTTCACCCAAACTTCTTGTGGAAGCTCAAACGTGCTGCATAACCCAAGAATGAACCTCACTGGTTCATGGACATCAAGCAAACATGCTTGAGTTTCCTTATACCACAACTGATGTGTGAGTTGATGAATGTTTAAATGTGAATAAAAGCCTAAATTCAATCTGTTCATCATATAAAGCGATCGTGTCTCTTCAGAAAATTTGGACTAAACCGCTCAATTCATATGGAATAGTTTTACGATCTCTTTATGAACTTTTTGAATTGTCAAAATGGTAGTTGCGTAGCTGTGGACAGAAAGCTCTCAGAATTCATCAAAAATATTTTAATTTTTGTTCCGAAGATGAACGGAAGTCTTACGGGTTTGGAACGACATGAGGGTGAGTAATTAATGATAGAATTTTCATTTTTGGGTGAACTATCACTTTAACAAAGCAGCAATTAATAATCTCATGGTTTCTTATGGAATATCACGTTTCACATGCATGTGGTTGTGTTGCATGAAAATACGATAAACACATAGGCCTGAGTAACAAACTATTGGAGTGATTCAGGTACATTAAATTTAAGTAGTCAATTAATTAATCATCACGTTCATCACACACCCTCCTACACATATAAGCATTACATTGTAACTTGTCATTAGTCCATCAGAGAAAATGGCAATAATCTATGAAAATAATAGTGAAAATAAATAGGCCTATTAATAAATTTGTCAAATAACAGTGATCTTGTAGAACATTTTCAAGGTACAAAAGGTAGCCCGCCTACAAAAAACATTATGCAAGATTTAGGCTACCCATACATTTAACATTTAAAATAATAATAATAATTATAAATTAATAAAAAGGTTACTAAGGTAAACTGCTGATCTTAGCTGATTTAAGATGGTAGACTGACCAAGCTGGTCATCAGCTGGTTGAGCTTATTTACACCAGCTAGACCAGTAGGAAAGTGCTCAAAACCCATTTAAAGCCAGCAAGCTGACTAACTTGAGCAGCCTGGGAGAAAAGCTAAGACCAGCAAACCAGTTTAGGCTGGTATACGATGTTTTTTGTTTTGTTTTTCAGCAGAGATAGAGTTAAATTTTGTATTGTACGAAAGATTGACAGAAAAGTATGAACTTAACAGTTATAAAAGCATCGCGTCGCACAGGTACGATTCTGCCTCTGTTGACCCCGCTCTTCCTCTTCCTCCTCCTCCTCCTCCCCATTAATCAATATCAACGACATAAACAATCATGAGCATAAATTGCTTGTTTTATTACTGCTCGTGTGTGACCAAAGTGATATGTAGAGGTGATAATGCGATGTCCACTCTCGTGTTAGCACGTAGATCCGTATCATGAAAAACTCTCATAAAGAGGGCAACGAGACAGGAAAACGGTGGACCAGTATGTGAGAGAACAAGGCTGCTGTGACACGAATGAACACACGCATGGCTTATCGTCTTTTAACCACAATGAGCTTTCAGCAGTCGTATGCAAAGAGTGAATACGGGGCAAACACATCAATGTTGTTCACTAATGTGTGTTTGCACTCGGGGTCGGGGACTGTTTAGTATGTGTTGGGATTGCATGAAGCGTATGTCACTCGCTCTCTTTTCTCGATGGCGTCTCTATATCGATAATTTCACACCTCCTGTTGATCTAATGAATGATAGTGCACAATTCTTCTGTAACTGTTGTGTGTTTTGTGTGTTGTGTGAATGTTCAGAACATTATGAAGATGTGGTTTTAATCTCTCTGTCTCGGAACCGTGCCGAAATGTTTCGCGCACTCTGAGTGGCTGCTTCGGGCTGTCACTCAAGCGTGCGTCCAATCATAACTGTCCTTACATGAAAACTATATTTTCACTCACTGCATGTACAGTAGACTGTATGTTGCAAAAAAAGTGAACAGAGAAAGACACCATCGAAGGGGTGCGAAAGGTGGACAACGGAGCTGTTAAGTCACTTTGGTGGCCTGTTGCAGGTAAGTGGCGACGCACATGCACTGTTAGAGTTTATTTTACCAGCGCAACGCCGATCTGACACTAATACACAACATCCAGGAAGCTCTACAGATAGTGGATCTGAATCAGAAAAGCATTCCCAGCATGGTGGTGTCATCCTCTAGAAGTAGGTGCAGTGAAACAACTTAAACGCAGCATTGAACTTTAAGCAGAATGGTTTGACTCTAAACCATGCTGGGAAATCCAGTTTAAAATGATATGTGTGTTATGTTACAAGGTAGCTCTTCTAAGATGGTCCACCAGCAACAAACCAGCTATCAGTCAGTTATACCAGTTTAAGGTGGTCAGGGATGTTTTTTGCAACATTTTAGCTGGTCTAAGATTGTCATTAAGGTCTTGAACCAGCCAAAAAAAAAACAAGAAAAAAAAAACACAGCTTACACAGTCACTAGTCAACCCTTAATGGCCAAAAAATTATGATTGGCTGTAACATGGGTAGTCAAGTGCACAAATCAACTAGAATGTGTTTGAAGCTCGGGCTGCGTCCAAAATCGCATACTCTCTTGAGCAGGTACATATTTTGAATATATAATTCCTTAACGACTTCTTAAAAAAGTATGTTCTATATAGTATGAGTATGTGTGGTATGAATGTAATATGGACGAACTACATTCGCCATGTTGTCATTATTATGTGATCATCAACCAGCATCAGTTTCATCACTTCACTGCCATTCACAAATCCTCTTCTGTGGCCTTATGGGACAGTGAAGTGTCCATCGTTTGCACACCTCAGAATCTCGTGGGAAGAAGTAGGTCATTCTGGTACTTTTTGCCTACTCTTTGAGCTCTGTGAATTTGGACATACTACTTTTGTCACATACTGTTTTTCGCCTACTATATAGGGAAGTACGGTATGCGATTTCGGATGCAGCCATGGTAGCGGTTCCTAGATGGTGGCCCATCTTAGACCAGAAAAAACCCAGCAATTGGCCGGTTTCACAGACGAGGCTTAAGCCTAGTCCCAAACTAAAATGCATTTTGTGCTGAAAGTAACTTGCACTGACATATCTTAAAATATGTCCGTGCCATTGTTTTGTCACAAGATGCACACCAGTAATGTTTTTTTTTTCTAAGACACATTTATAAAAGCTACTTAAATGTCCTAATTGAACTAAGGCTCAATCCTGCCTTAATCTAAGCCCTGTCTGTGAAACCAGGCCTTTAAGACATTCATACCGGCTTAAGCGGGTCAACCATGTTTTTGCAACATGATCGCTCATTTCTAGCTGGTCTTAGATGATAATTATGCTGGCAGACCAACAACAAACTAGATACCAGCTGGTCATATGAGGTGGTGAAGCTAGTTTTTGGAACATGGTGACTGGTCAACCAACTAATTATGATAATGATGATATATTCAAGTCAGTCCAGAACAGCAACACACTGGACAAACTAACTAGATGTGTTTTGGAGCATGGTAGCTGGTCTAAGATGGTAAATAATATACCGGCTGGTCATATGAGGTGGTCAAGCTGGTTTATGGAACCTTGTGACTGGTCAACCAGCTATTTATGATGACGATATAGTCCAGTTAGTCCAAAACAGCCACACACTGTTCACAAACTAACTAGATGTGTGTTGGTATGGCATGTGTTCTGGCTGATCAAGATTTTGCAAGCTTGCAAACTATTGGACCAGCAGCAAAACCACCTACCTGCTCGTCATAAGGTGGTAAAGCTGATTTTTGGTCAACCAGCCAGAACCCAGATATAAAACACAAGTATCGTATTAGACTGGATTTTCTGACAGGACACCGACTGAATGAGGATGAGGATGATGATGATGATGATGTGACGGTAGGCCAGTGAGTCCAGCGCTGTGAACATCCACACACTGTGCACACGGGCTTCAGTGGGAACACTTGAACGCACGGAGGGGGAGGAGGGCTGCGAGAGAAAACAAACCCAGAAAATTGTTCGCCTGAAACGAAAGTACCAACACCAAGTGGCATTCGGTCCCCACCGTTATTCGTTCTTGGAGTGATCGGCGCGATTGTGATGTAGTTTTGTCGACTTCACGCTGCGTTGTTGCTCCCTTCCAAGCATCCGGTAAAAAATAATATAAGTGTCTGTGGGGCTACTGTACGGACGGCCAGTGCAGAACTGTTCTGATGTGTCAATAAGTTTGAGGCTGGAATGAGAAGGCCCTGGCGTTTCGACCGGATTTCAGGGGTAAGTTTGCATTCACATATGCCGCGATGACTGAAAACTTGGACATATTTTGTTTGTGAAAAGCCCCGAGTTCCGATTGATCGGGAGCTCTCGCTTAGACAGTGCGAAATACGTGCCAGTTTGTTGTGCTTCGGCATAAACAACTTTTGTGATCTGCGTGTGTGACACCTGCTCTCACCGAACATCAGGGTTTCTGTGCAATTCACGACGATTTAACATGTACGGCCAACCGTGCGATTATTGCATATGGGTCTGCTAATGACACGTTCAGGCGAGCTAGAGCAATCTCGCATCACAGGGGCTAGCAGGCTAGCCAGCTACTTTTATTCTATCTGACCGAACGGAGCGAGAAACCTGAGCACAAAACCGTCTCATCTGAAAAGTCTGCCCTGAAAACCCATAGTTTAAGTAATGAAAGCTTGTGGAGGGGTATCTCTCTCTGAAAATGCCCTGGCGGAGTTTGACAGGAGTGAGATTTATACTTCATCTTCCCCAAAGCAAGATGGACTCTCGGCTGTCTGTCTTGTCAAAGCCCAGATCGACATTTTGCACCGAGATGCAAACCGAGCACAGTTCAAATAAGGGGTCAAATGAGTTATGAAATGTGCTCGATGCCTTAAATAATCGGACGATATCGTCGACATTGTGCTTTGTGGAGTTCTTGATTCGCTGTTCGATAGTTGAGCAGGGAGAGACACAGAGAGAGAGCACCGCTCTCAGGCTGTACCTGAAAACGAAACGCTGCAATACTGTATTATATCGTCCATCCACTCGACAAAACTGTGTCGGATTTGCTTTAATAAGACCTACATGAACGAGTCGAAGTATGGCAAGCCTTTTAAACATTGCTTTCTTCAAACTTATATCTGTTTATTAACGTTTCTAGGTATAATTGGGGCTTTTCACACTTGAAATGGCTAACCCTGGGTCAGTCAACCCCAGGCTAAACGAAATCCTGGGTTATCTTAATTTATGTTTCACATTGCTCATAATTTACCCTGGGTTAACAATTAGGCTAATCCTAGGGATTAATAATCTGAAGTTTCACACTGTACATTCTTAAACCTGGGTTAACATCCTTATTCGCGGTGTCACTGATTGGATGAACGCTGCATGCAAAATGTTTAGGCTACATAAATGCTCTTGCATTGCGCATCCTCCTGTATATTGCCCTGTATTATAAAGTGTATCCTGAATTGACTTTTTGGACTATAAAGGTAAGAATGAAATGTTCTCTTCCTCATTCCAATTGTCGCATTTTCTGTCACCATTTGACATTTTTTCCCCTTAAACGCTGAAACTACTGTATACAACACAATGTTTCCATGACTGTCCAAAACATATGAATATGAATGAGACACACGTTTGGTTGTCTGTTGCTAAGCATCTAGTTGTAACGCAGCATTACTTCACACTGTATAAGTTTGGCACCGCTATGGGGTTAACACTGCAAAAGCCATGCTAACTGTTCCAGAGCAGAGTTTCGTAACCCCGGGTAAAAAGCAGTGCTAATCCTGCTTCGAAATTACAAGTGTGAAACGTACCTTTACTCCGGGTTAAAAGCCGGGTTTAGAATGCCGATAACCTGGGGTTAAGCTAAGCACAGTGTGAAAAGCCCTATTGTTTAAATTCACTATTAGCTTAACTGTTCATTATTTATATGTAAATGCATATTGAGTTAAACAGGTGTTCACATTGACCGTGATCTGCAGTGGAAAAGCCGCAGAAAGTCATTCATTCTACATAAACGATTATGACCGTTGGCGATGCAAAAAGTTGAGAAGCAAATGTGCAGCGACCCGTCATCAGTAGGAGCTTGAATAGGAACGCAGACTGGAAACCAGCAGTACAGCGACTCAGTGATGTCCAGCAATTTAATCACCATTCACAGCTATTTGTGAGCATGCTTAGCAATGAAAAGTTGCAATGAAAGGGAAATATGGACATCTAAGTGTAACAGATCATCGAAAAAGATCAAATGTAGGGTGGGAACCTGGTTCAATGCATCGGTTGTTGATTAGGTTTTGAGATGTGGGTGTTGCACTCAAAAATGGAGGCAGATGAACATGAGCTTGTAAGGGAGCACACTAAATAATTGGAGAAGTCTGTCGTTTTTTTTACCAGAAAATCAAGTTAATGGGGTTTTTATTAAACATTACGAGGTCAGACTTTAAAACATTTTTTTATGCATTTAAAAAATAGGGTGAGTTTTCATTTCAAGCTGACTTTAACAAATGCGGAGTGACTTCACGCAGCGACCTGTCTCTTGTATCAGTGTCTGCAAGATGGAGAAGTTAATCCTTGCAGAGTGCATTTTTCTTATATCTTTGACTTCATGCAATGACTATGTAAAATATAATGTAAATAATGCATGACAATTAATTGTGAATGGATGGACCCAAATAACCTTGCGTTTGTGGTCTTGGCACAGATAGATGGCCGCACTTGCACATGTTGATGCACAAAATGACATTGAACATCATTTTAGCGGCAGTGACGTTCATCACGTTAGGTTAACCAGAACTAAGAACGTCTACTGGCATCCAACTGGTGGTGCAGCAACATTTGAACTACAACAACAAAGTTGCTAGTGTGAACGGGGCCTTATTCATTAGATACTAGTACTTATTCCAATTAGAGATGCACCGATACAAAATGTCTGCCGATACCGATAGGCGATTATTCAGAGTGATCTCTACCAATAGTTTGATTTTCTTAAGGAAAAAATCTCTCCCAACTAATGCTGTAAACTATACAGGGAACTCTTTCATTCGGTACATTACTGTAATATTAACAACAGAGGCAAAACTATTATATTTAACTGCTATTTATTTTTAGAATCTGAAATGTTTGTATACAGCTGTTGCACTTAAGGTAGTTTTCACAAACACTTGTCTTCATGACATTTATTCAAACACTAACCGTAAATAAACTCATCTCTGGTGTTTTTATAGCTAACAAACAAACTTCCCTGAGGTAAATGCAACGTTAAGCGACATATTGTTCACAAGCTGTTTTATGGACATCTTTCTGCAGTTGAAACACTGATTGAGCGATTACATGAGACATGATACATTTCGGTAAGTTGGACTGTATCTTTCAACATACCTTTTGATGTTCATGCATGTTTTTTCATGCTATAACTTATGTTAAAGTGGAAGCAAAGTTCCGCGCTGCTGCTTGAACTTGGATGCTACAGCGATCTGTCACATCACATTATGAGTGTCAAAATGGCAATTATTTTTTTAATTTTCTGATAAAAAATGGACAGAATTTGAAAGCTCTTTGAGATAATTGAATGGGAGGTGAGCTACAAAAAATATTTTGGTCTAGAGAAAAACAGTGGACCTGGCAACCCTGGCTTGAACTACGGGTGATTCATAGGGTCAAATAGAGCCTGCTGTAACATTACTTTTTAAATTGTTCATGCGTTATTGTTGCAGTGCTAAATTCAATATGAAATTTTCTTTACACACAATATGAGTTGCAGTTTGACGTATTTCTGCCCCCTTTTGATTGACAAAGTATTAATAGGCCCTGATCATCGGCTGTTTTTAAATAATCAACCGATGGCCGAACGTGAATATAAATGCTTTTATCGGCTTATACCGATTATTGGCCAATACGTCGCTGCATCCCTAATTCCAATAAGTACAAGAGTCTACCCAGTAAACAATTACCGTCTTTCAATGTTGAAATATGGTTGAAAATAAGTCGGTCCGCCTTGGACTGGTTTACGACGTGATTTCAACTTAGTTTCAGCTGGACTGTTTGAGTACGTTTTTTCAACTGATCATCTAAGACAGGATAAGTCTGTTACACATGCTAAAATAACGGAGAAAAACAAACTACTAAACCATGTTCATTATTATCTCAAATAAATTGAAAGTGTTTTACATATTCCATCAAGATGTTGAAGATCGACCTGTTTTCAACGTTGAAAAGTCGTAATTAGACGTTGAAGATTTACGTCTATTCAACGTTTAATAGACGTCTTTTTGCTAGCTGGGTAGTGTCTATCATTTGCAATTAAATTGAATTTAATGGGAATCTATGGTTCAGATATCAGCTATTAATTTTCGACTAGTATATGTTCCAGTTGTATTTATTTGAGTTTTAATGATTCATTATGTTGTCTATTTACTCATAGTTGCTTGTCACAGCTGGATAGTACAAGCATCTATTGAATAATTACAAGCGAGTGAATTATAGATGCTAGTCACTGTTGGAATAAGAACAAATGTCTAATAAAAATGAATGAGTACTAGTATCAAATTAATGAATTATGAGTAGTTAAATTGAAAGAGATACTAGTCACTATTGTACTATTTAGTAGTAATCTTAATAAATCAATGTCTGTTCACTGGGTTGCTGCAAATCACTGTAATTGTAAATGACACTTGTATTAGTAACATTAAAAAATAAGTATTAGTAAATATATACAAGTTAGGGAAATGTTACTACAGCTTACCATGACTGAAGTGGATTTAATGAATTCAATATATGCTGTGAGCGATGTCATAACTTTATGCTTCCATCAATAACACCAAAGATGCCACCTTAGTTTGAAGCTGAGGCGGTGCACATATGCCTCTAACTAATCAAATCCACAACACGCGGTTAAAATGTCGCTGACTGATGAGGTCGGACTCGGGACAGAGTTATTTGGTGCATTTGGCTTTGCTTTCGATGATTTATTCCTGTACTGAGGGCACAGTGTGTTTTTTTTTGTTTTACTTTGTAGGTCATCTTCATCGCATGATACAGCCTGACTGACAGATCCATCCTCATCTTTCAAATACCGTATTTCCATATTCTGTGGCTCTGTAAGTACGCCTTCACTTCATGCCATGTGTTTTTCCCTTTCATCGGTTGTTATATCTCTTAAATTCAGAGACTAATTGGTATCTGATGCCTTAACATCACGGATCAAACATTCATTACATCACAGATTTTAAGCTCGTGTCTGTACATAATCACCTGCTTATTGGGTTGTGCTCAATCTGAGATAAAACACATATTCATTCTTCAACCTTTTATCATGCAAAGAGCTAGTCTGTTCAAACATGGTCTACTTTCCTGAATGACTGCATCAATAACAAATTGTACTTTTGATCATATAATAGCATATTATAAAATGCATAGCATGTTATTCCTTTAGCCCTTCCATTGTAATCTGTAAGAATGGACTATAAATACCACATTGTTTTTGGTATTGGAGCCAGGCTTTCTAACATTGTCATGAATATCTAAAACAGAATTTTCAGATTTTAATCTATTTAAACTATTTAAAATGTGTTCCATCTGTGGTATTTATAATTTTACTCATATTTGGAAAAAAAAACAGTTATGACTTTTGGTCTTTCAGCTTGTCATGCTGTTTTTAAATGGTTAAAACTATGCCTATGAATCATATTTGGAGAAATGGAAATTAAATTGTAATTTTAAACTAGAATTGTAGCTCTAAGATGTATACAGTTTAAAAAAGTATAAAAGTAATACAGAAATTGTTATAAAATGTGAATTTACTTCTTAATCAAATAGTGAAACTCCATCAATTTTAAAGATTTAACAACAAGTATATAACCATTTATAATGTAAATGTATATAACCATGATTTTCATCATCATATACTTTGACCAGCAAAAATTATTTTCTTTAATTAATGTTTCTTCAGATCCGTTGAACACTAATTAAGAATTCATGAATTTTTAATGGTTTTCGATGTTGGTCAAATTTAACCTAAGGATAACAGGTGAATGCAGTTCATTAGAATGAAAGGGGAGTTAAAGAGCAATTCATTTTTTTTTTTTAATGTGCAGGTTTTTTTGTAGCTAATGGTTTGATAATGCAACTGTGTATATGTACATATTTTTTCTTTCCACTTACACAGTATCATCAAGCTGTTGTAGGTTTGCATTGCATTCATAAAAAGTGCATCATTAAAGTTTGATTTCATTCTATTATAATAGAATAGTAAGTGTTAGTATTAATGTGTCAACACTCGACCCATAATACTAACATTTCTATGCTGTATATCTACATATTGTTGCTTCGTTTGCATCTTAATAATATGTATTGCCACAATATTATACTCTTAATCCATTACACGTACAATTTTAGTTGATCATTTATTAAGCAGTTAGTTTAGTAAAGATATGTAATATAAATAAGCTTTACAATAAATACATAAAAATGTGAATATCTTAACAACTAAACTAACTTTACATCTTTTACTTGCACCGATGTCGCAAGATGTTTTCTTTTACTTCTCTTTCATAGACAACTCTTTTTTTTTTTTCTTGCTATGTAAATTTGTTTAAATTCTAAATGAAGTGAATTTGAGAGAGAAGTGAATGTGATTGGCTGATCACTACTGATGTCACTGATTTTACACAGTCTCTTAGACAACAGTAAGTATCTATCTATCCTGTTAAAGGAGAACTCCGGTCAATTTTAACATTTTTTTGTAAATTTGGAGTGCTGTCAATACAGAGAACAAAGACAAAAATCGGTGTTGCCTACACCGTGTTATCCTCTTTTTAAAATTTGCACCCTGTTGACTTCAATGGGGCCAGTTTTAAACCTGCTTTTAAACCGGCTTTTAGTTCCGATTGTCGACTACTGTGGACTTCGACCGAAAACAGGAAATAAATACAAGTATGAGCGCTGGCTGAATTAACTTCATTTTTATTCATATCTTTCACATCTACTGCAGTCAGATTGACCCGCGTTCACTCTGAAGGAATCACTCACATTGGCTGTGCACTTGTAATGACACATCAAGGATGTTAAGAGACTAAAAGCAGGTTTAAAACTTGCCCCATTTAAGTCAACAGGGTGCAAATTTTAAAAAGAAGATAACACGGTGTAGGCAACACCGATTTTTGACGTTGTTCTCTGTACTGACAGCACTCCAGATTTACAAAAAAACTGACCGGAGTTCTCCTTTAAGCTTTGTGCTTGCTTTTCAGTAGAGCAGTTTAGTCTACATTCATATTAAAGTTATGATTAATGTCATGCACCAGGGTTACATTTAGATAAATACCCATTTGTTTAATCTTGGATGGCTAAAAGATATAGAATAGAATTGAATCACTAGCTTTAAACACAGGTTTCTTGGAATTCTAACTTTTTTTAGCAGCAAACCTGTTGCACGTCCTGTACCCCTCTCTTGGTTCAGTGATGTTTCAAACTCATGTTTCATTCAAATTTGGGAAATTTAGATTTAATTTGTTTTTGAAAGTTGTGATTGCATGGCAAGTGCATGAGAGTACATAAGGGTGTGTTCACACTTGGCATGTTTGGTTCGATTAAAATGAACCCTGGTGCGGTTGCTCTGTAAGTGCGGTTCATTTGAACGTGTGAACGCTGCCATCTGAACCCTGGTGCGCACCAAACAAGTGGACCAACACAGCTGAAAAGATGGGTCTCGGTCCGCTTCCAAACTAACTCTGGTGCGGTTCGAATGATATTTGAATGCAACACGGACCAAAGACATGTAAACAAACCAAAAACAGGCAGATGAGACCCTAAAAATGACAGAATGCTCACTGATATTGGTTTTTTTTTCTCGTCATAGTTGCGATGTTACCCGTCACAGTTCGGTACAGGCATCAGAACCGCATCTCCTCGCAGCAGATCTTCATTTGCGTGTGTGACAGAGGAATTCCTGATGCTTTTTTGACACCTTTACACATTTTATAAGCTCTTTACATGTTCTCAGCTGGTCAAAATACCATCATATGTACGCTATACACATACAATGAGCGCATTTAGCCCAGCACACAGCATTGTTTTGTATGTTCGGTAAGTTCAGTCACAAAATATACGTAATAAAAGCCGACCAATCAGGTTGTGAGTCAGTTTTCTATGAGCGAGGGATGGAGAGGAGGTGCGCTAAAGTAAAACCCCGCCCTCTATTCAATATTCTGTTTAACTTGGAAATACGTCACAACACTGGAGAAAACTCGTTGCAACTTCTGGTTCACGTGGACTTTAAAAATGCCAATGTGAACTCTAAGCGGACCTCGTTTTTTATTTTTTTTGGTCCTGGCCAAGCGAACCTAACTACAAGTTTAAACACCCTAAGATAGGGAGGTTGGAGAATCCATGCAAACGTAAAACACATGCAAGAAGGGTAACAACTTTTATTGTAATGTCCCTTTCAAAATTTCCATTTTAATTTGATCATGTTGCCTGAACTGAAAACAAAGCATTCACTTTTCATAATATTGGTATTTGTTAGGGGCAGAAACAGTTAATCATAAAATCGGTTTACTCAAACTAAAATCAAATCATACATGATCAGATGTCTACGAGATTTATGAGTCTGTATTATTATTGAAGTCTGATTGTTTAATCAGATTTATTAATCTAAACGTCTTACATTACTATTGTAAACTTAGCCATACATTTTCTGTACAAAAAATTCACATACGGCGGGATGAGCCAAAATGATTTTGTGGTAAGCGACAGCTTGCTACTAGAACATTCCTTTAATAGTAATGTTAATATATATTTACATCCTCATAACCATGAATTACAGTATTATCCATATATTTTTGGATGATTGTTTTTTTAATGGCACAATCTTTCCCATTTTTTATTCTCATTTGATAATGTAAGCTCCTGTAATCTCTGTTTTATTGCACTTTATCAAGCCGTCACTCAATAAGAGGGGCTATTGCCACTCAGACTGAACAGCCATTAGTGCATATAGTGACCGGTCATAAAGAGAGAACTGCTGTCCTGCAAGACCTGATTGGTTTCATACAAATGGCCTGAGTTGAATTTTTCCCTGCTGTAGTTTTATTGAGCTTTACAGTGATTCGCTTATCCATACAGAAAAAGATTTAGCATTTCCATTAATTAAACTTCTGTCATCATTTACTCACCTTTATGTTGTTCCAAACCCACAAAGGTTTTACCGTGAATGACTGGGTAACGTATGCTTTCATTGTATGGAATAGAGCAACATGAACATCCTCAAAAGGTTTCCTTTTGTGTGCCCACTGGAAAAAAATGGATTTGAAATGACACAAATTATGGTTTTGCTAAATGAATGAATGAATGGACATGATTTTGTGAACCATTAATTTACTGTAATTTAATCAGCAAACCAAAAAATATGCTAGCATTTACAGAATTTTTATTTTCTTTCATTTTTGTTTCGTTTTAATTTTGCTTTCTACATAACCAATCATTATATTAATTGCAGTTATTTTATATTGCAGTCATAGCAGCAAAGTGACAAATCTGCATAGTTTTGTGAGAAATTTTGTTAAAACCTTTTAAAATAAGGTCCCATTAGTTGATGCATTAACTAACAATGAGCAATACGTGTGATACAGTATTTCTTATTTTTTATGAACATTAGTTAATAAAAGTATAAATGTTCTTTGTTAGTTCATGTTAGCTCAGGTCCATTAAATAATATTAACATACAATTCTGATTTTAATAATATGTTAGAAGTTATTATTAATATTTATAGTTTAATATTGTTGAAGTTAACATTAACTGCTTTAGAAGTATTTTTCATTGCTAGATCATCTTAACTAATATAGTTAATTAATGTTAACAGATGGAACATTATTCATACTATTAAGAATAGTTTGTAATTTTAAATATAGCCTATTTTTTTTTCACATATATCATAGAAATATTTTTAGATTAATAGCATTATTTTTAATACAGTACAAAATCCTTGATTTTTTTCTATATGATAGTTTTTTTTCTCAAACAGTATAAATGGGTATTTTTACATGGAAACATATAGTTGCCTTTAAAATAGTGATGAAAATATCTGGGTTAAATGAGATGTGACATTTACATCCACTAATAACTCTAAAAGTTATCATATTAACAATGTTGAATGAACGTGCAAGACCTCGTCTAGTGTCAGCATTTGTTCAGTCCTTATTACTGAATAAACAGCAAGAGGGCAGCAGACACCAGCTATGGAAACCCTTACAGAAGATGTCTGCTGTTAATGCAATGTCTTGAAACATTGTACTCCCAAATTCAGATCCATTCTGGATCCTTCCTGTGTGCACTTTAAAGTGTAACACATGATAATTGAGGCGCACGAGTTAGGAAACAATCTAGCTAGAAGTGAGCTGGTATGTTTCATGGTGATGTGACTGGGTGTGTGTGTGTGTGTTCCTCTTCCTGTTTGTGTGCATGCGGCGAACGTGTGTGAGATGTGTGCTCTGGTCCTATTGGAGAGGAGGGTCACATGTACAGTAGAGCTGCACCGGTCCTGCAGATGCAGAAGAACAGTGCTGAGATAGACAGGGAACCCTGTGTCCGCTCTCCATCAGCGAACACTGCGCCGCAATGCACTCAACAACATGCCTGTTTTTTTCTTGTTTTTTTCTTGAACTAACAATGCACACTGGAAAACTCAAATCAACAGTGTTTTGAGGATCTTATCCAGAGCTATCGATGCTTAGGTTCTCCCCACTTGATTTATGGCCCTATCAACAATACATTATTGTAGCCTTGGCTTCTCTTATAGTTTTATGACGCCCGTCAAATTCTATTTACAGTCTGTTGCTGCCATTCTGTCTCCTCGAATTTGTAACCAATTACACATTTCACCTTTAAATTAACTACCAGGCAATGTAATTATCAGTGTTTCATGGCCTCTTCCTGTCCTATAGTCTATTACATGATGTTAAAGAGAAGTAAGGGCTGTGTTTGACCTCTGACCTTTGCCCTCATCAGGGTCAGCAGCAGTATGAAGGGTGGAGGTGGAGGGAAAGAACCTCCGGTGGAGGGAGAGATCAGCGGAAAGCGGCCCAAACGCAAGTGTCTGCAGTGGCACCCGCTGCTGGCCAAGAAAGCTCCAGACTTCTCTGAGGAAGAGGAGGAGGAAGATGAAGAAGAGCTGGAGAAGGTGAATGATTACTCAAACTGGATTCACTTCAGTGCATTAACACTGCCATTAGCGTGTGTTGCTCTTTAAAGACATCTGTAAAGTCTGAAGTCTGTAAAGACAACATGAAAATTAAATGAGTTTTGTGGCTTTTAGTTTATGTGTCTTAGTTTTGAGGTCACCTGTATGCTGGTGTACTTCTAAACATTGCCAAAATTAGATTTTAGGCTAATTCAATGTTTAAATTCATTGTAAAAAATAAATTTCATGTTTGGGACTTGTAAGATTTTTTTTAAATGTTTTTGAAAGAAGTCTCTTATGCTCGCCAAGGCTGCATTTATCTTTAATACGATTTAATAAATTATTTAATCTAAAATACAATAAAAAGTGTAAGATTGTGAAATATTATTACAATTTAAAATAATTCTATTTGAATATAGATGGCAAAGCTGAATTTTCAGCATCATTACTCCAGTCTTCAGTGTCATATGATCCTTCAGAAATCATTCTAATTTGATGATTTGATGCTCAAGAAACATTTATTATTATCAGTGTTGAAATATAATATAATGTATATAAATATATAATGTAGTTTAATATAATATTTTTGTGGAAACCATGATTTTTTTTCAGGATTCTTTGAATAGAAATTTCAAAAGGACAGCATTTATTTGGATTAAAATCTCTTGTAAATTATGAGTGTCTTTGCTGTTGCTTTTGGTCAGTTTAACACTTCTTTGAAGAATAAAATTATGTCTTTAAAAAAGATCTTACTGAACCCAAACTTTTGAATGAATATTGAGAGCTAAATAGACTCTTTACGATGACAATAATCAATAGCAATAGCTTGTAGCAAATCATGGTTCATTAAAAACTTTAGCTGGGTTAAAAAAAGGCTATTAAAAATAGACATGCCATTTCCATCCAATCTGTTTCAGTTTCAGAAATGCATCATACAGCAAAAAACAAAGCAGCTTCATATTGTCTTTAATGTTGCATCATTGTTGAATCATTGGACTGTCAGGCTCAGTCAGGTTTGTAGGATATACCACCATTTTGTAGCTTTGCAACACTAAGTGTAATTGTTGCAGTTTCCATCCATCTCTGCTAGAAAGTTTGCATATTTAATGAAAGAAAAATGCTCTTGACATCGTTTTAATTTATAATACATGTAAAACAGCAGTAACAACAAAAGTATGTCTATTTGGAATGATAGGTATGTATCATGTGCCAAAAGGAAGGACAAAAAACCGAACTACCTTGGGTAGTTTCCTTGTTATTCAAATTCTGTTTGCAAACTCTGGAGGTTCATGAGGAAACTTAAGTGGGTTCATGAGTTGACGAAAAGCTATTAATTAAGTAAATTATAAAAAAGTAAATTTTTTAAATAGATTTAAAATAAAAACATGGCTGAAAAAAAAAAAAAAAACTTTGGGAATTGCTTGGTTAATGTGAAGGGATCCATAGGAATGCATTGTTTCATTTTAAAGGGTTATTTCACCCCAAAAAAAATGAAAATTCTATCATCATTTACTCACCTTCATGTCGTTCCAAATCCGTAAGACTTTCATTCATCTTTGGAACACAAATGAAGATATTTTTAATGAAATCTGAGAGCTTTCTCTCCCTCCATGGACTGCTAGGGAACTACCACTTTGATGCTTCAAAAAGTTCATAAAAAGATTGTAAAACTAATCCGTATGAATTGAATGGGTTTGTCAACATTTTCTGAAGAGACTTGATTGCTTTATATGATGAACAGAAGAAGTTCACATATAAAAATGTATCATTGCGCACATCAGTTTGGTGAACGGAAGCTCAAGCATGTTTGCTTGAGGTGCGAGAACCATTGAGGTTTGTTCTCACGCGTCAAGCAAGTACGGCTGAGCTTCTGTTTATGTTATGTTATGAAAGTCTTTCGCTTTGGAAAAGCGAGTAAGTGATGACAGAATTTAATATTTAATATCATTCTATGGTGAAATATTGGTTGTTAAACTAGGTGTAGCTTTCTCCACTGTTGCTGTTGAAACTGACCAGGTCCTTGCATGTCTCTTTCCACTTTTTCCCCACTTTTCGCCCCAGGAGCCGGTGTTATGTACAGAGAGCGTAGCTCAGGAAGGAGTGTGTGGCGGGATAGAAGATGACAGTGAAGAATACTCCTCTGAGCAGCGGGCTCGCCGGCCCATGAATGCCTTTCTGCTGTTCTGCAAACGCCACCGCTCGCTGGTCCGACAGGAGCATCCGCGACTAGACAACCGGGGGGCCACTAAGATCCTGGCAGACTGGTGGGCCGTACTGGACCCCAAAGAAAAACAGAAATACACCGACATGGCTAAGGAGGTAAAAAGGAGGCAGACCACACACAATAAGTCCCTTGTTTTATTTTTTTTGTAGTACCTTGTAACCAATCACCTACGTGCTAGCAGGCTTTAGCATATCATTAACTATGACCGCTCTGAAGCAGTGAAGTCTCAAGAGAAATCCTGGTATATTTTTCTGTTGATGTGTAAAATCGGGTAGATTTAGCAATATAGCGGGTGTATGATGTATATTACGATGATATGATGAACTATGTATCTTTCTCCACTGACGTTCTAAATTGTTCAGAGCTTTTCTAAGGATACTGAGGCAGCGGTCAAACTCTGAGATGGCGAACAGGAACATGGTTCATGTAACATTAGCAACACACTATTAGCTGTTTGATAACATAGTCAAGCAAAAGGCTAATATTAAAGGGATAGTTCACCCAAAAATGAAAATTCTGTCAGTAATTACTCACCCTCATGTTGTTCCAACCCCGTAAGACATTCGTTCATCTTCGGAACACAAATTAAGATATTTTTGATTAAATCTGAGAGTTGTCTAACTCCTCCATAGGCTTCTAAGGGACTGAAACTTGCTGGCCCAGAAAATGTATTAAAGACATCGTTAATATAGTCCAAGTGACTCCAGTGGCTCGATCTTAAGTTTATAAAGCGACGAGAATACTTTTTGTGCGCAAAAACAAACAAAAATAACGACTTTATTCCACTTGGCCACCTCTGGTCTTTTCACGTAGTGTTTAAGCGTAGCGCGTCTGTGTTGTACGTCACCACGTATCACACATGACCAGCGTCGGCCAATAGTGAGCACTACATGGTGACGTGCAACACAGACACGCTACGCTTAAACGCTACGTGAAAAGACCAGAGGCCCAGAGAGAAGGAAATGAAAAGTGGAATAAAGTCGTTATTTTTGTTTGTTTTTGCGCACAAAAAGTATTCTCGTCGGTTTATAAACTTTATAAACTTAAGATCGAGCCACTGTAGTCACTTGTAGAGCTGTAATCGGGCCTTAAAAGTTCGGCCCGAAAAGGCCCGAGCCCGACAGAGTTTGGCCCGAGCCCGACAAGTACATTTTGATTGACAGCTTTTTAAAAGCCCGAACCCGTTTACAGCCCGACTGTCCAAAAGGCTGTCTATCAGCAGTGATAAGAGTGTCGGAGAATAGCGCGGACACGCGCTTCACACCGCGAGCCGGCACACGCACCACTCGGCGGAAAAGGGAGAGAAAGAAAAAAAGAGACTGCGCCGCACGCACACGTGAGCACCTTTGTCTTTCGTAAAAAAGGAGTAATTTATACATTTTTTAACATCATTTATTCATGACTAACGGAGGCTAGAGGCCACTTGGAAGTTGGAACAAATAAATAAAATAAGTCCTCCAGAGACCAGCCTCCGTTTCACCTCCTCAAGATCCATTTTCACGCTAATCTAAACACATCACCTGACCGCTCATTTACCACGCAACCCGAAGCGCGAGCCCGAGCCCGGCCCGAGCCCGTGTAAAATAATAGAAATTAAGACCGAACCCGACCAAACACATCGGGTCCCGTCGGGTCCCGTCGGGTTCGGGCAAAGATCTTCAGCTCTAGTCACTTGGACTATATTAACGATGTCTTTAATACATTTTCTGGGCCAGCAAGTTTCAGTCCCTTAGAAGCTTATGGAGGAGTTAAGCGGGTCGCACACCGGACGCGCAGCTCAGCGCCGCGCCGCGCCACGTCTAGGACAACTGTCACCTGAAAATCCGTTAGCATCAGCAATTTTCATATTTCTGTAAATAAATATAAAACTAAATGTATATTGCAGGACGGGGTTAAGTCCGTATATACATTAACTACGATTTGAGACACATAAATGTAAATTTAATATAAAACTATGTAAATGGCGCTCTGTTGCGCGGCAGGATTTTGAACACGGTCCTGAGCCGTTGCTGGGCGCCGCGGACAGACGCCGCCGGTGTGTGTACTCTCATAGAGAATAATGTGTTCGAATTTAAAAGACGTGGCGCTGCGCGGCGCGGCGCTGAGCTGCGCGTCCGGTGTGCGACCCCCTTTAGACAACTCTCAGATTTAATCAAAAATATCTTAATATTGTGTTCCGAAGATGAACGAAGGTCTTACGGGATTGGAACAACATGAGGGTGAGTAATTACTGACAGAATTTTCATTTTTGGGTGAACTATCCCTTTAATAACCGTTATGTGTCCGATGTTGAAAGGGCGATACCATTGTGCAGCGCAAGTTGACCAAGTGAATGTAATGACCAAGAGTGTAGAGTTACGTTTAAGTTATTTTAAGATAAGATTATTGACTACAGGGGGACTTTAAACAATTATCTAACATTAAATTACCTTTAAAAGGTGCTAGTTTTTGAAAGCCGCTAGAAAAGCTGTTAGTTTTTTACTCTTTAAAGACAGCAAGAAAAAAAACATATGAACAGGCTTATCTGTTGTTAGAAAGGATGAGAAAAATCACAAAGGCTGATGTTAATCTTACTGTAAGTTAAGTTAAGTAAGTTTAAATCTATTATTTGATAATGTTTTTGATAATTATATGTTCTTTCTGACACAGTACAAGGATGCGTTTATGAAAGCTAACCCTGGTTACAAATGGTGTCCTGCCACCAACAAGCCGGTAAAGAGTCCTTCCCACTCTGTGAGTAACTCCCGCAAGAAGGTCTGGTCTCTTCCCTCCAACCCTAATAAGGATCCTTCAGTTGCCAAAAAACAGGCCAAAACTGACAGCACACCCCAGCTCAACTTCGCCATGGCTGGTAGGAACAATACAAGCACCTGAATATGTACACGCATACACTACTGTTCAAAAGTTTGGGGTTGGTAAGATTTTAAAATAAGCCTTTATTATTACAATTTAAAGTAACAATTTCATATTTGAATGTAGTTTTGAAAAGTAACTTCCTGTGATGGCAAAGCTGAATTTTCAGCATAATTACTCCAGTCTTCAGTGTCACATCATCCTTCAGAAATCATTCTAATATGCTGATTTGGTGATCAAGAAACATTTCTTATTATTATCAATGTTTAAAACAGCTGAGCTACTTAATTTATTTTTTTGGAAACCGTGATCATTTTTTCAGGATTCTTTGATGAATAGAAAGTTTAAAAGAACAGCATTTATTTGAAATAGAAATCTTTTGTAATATAATAAATGTCAGATCAATTTAATGCATCTTCGCTAAATAAAAGTGTTAATTGCTTAAAAAATCGTATGAAACCCCTAACTTTTGAACAGTAGTGTACATATTCCTTCACTTCATTTCATGTCACTTGGTTTAACTGTATTGTCGAACATTTCTTTTTAATGCTGTGTTTATAGATCCCAATAAGATGGGGGGCCTAAGCATGCTGCTGTTAGCCGGGGAGCACGCGCTGACCGCCAGAGAGGTACAGCAACATCATTTTAATACATATGAAAATAACCTCTCAGCATAAAGTACCACATTTGAGTTCATTTGCAGATCAGAACAGCATCTGAAAAACACAAATACACCACAATAATAACATTTAGAAAAGATTACAGTGTAATTGCACATGTTAATTTACAGATTAGCAGTAGGAGCACAGTGTAACCACAGTCGAGTTAAATGAGGTTTTAAAACCAGGAACACAAAGAGGGCTCTAGATGAGAATAACAGTTATTAGTCTAGATCTATGTCCTCATATCTTGATGTGATTGAGACAAATCTGCATCATTCTGTACTCACGGCAGACCTCTGATATAATGAGCACATGATCAGTGCTCACGTAAATAGATTGTGACAGGCCCATCTCCACGGATACGGCAGCCGAAGCGGCCTGTGACTAAACAGACTGGGATGACTGTTTTGGGCCCCAAACTGGGTTTGTGTGCCATTAGGAGGTGCATAGACTTCATAAATTGTAGAGCTTTATGAGGCGTTCGAGACGTCAGGCTAATGTGTGTGTGTGATTCAGGGATGCGAGCTGTTTGTGTGTGTTTCTGTGGGTTCCTCAGACTCTCACCCCTGTTAATCCTCTGTAAATTCCATTTTGCTGCCACTAAGTGATCCTAATTGCCTTCGGCGCAGTGCATTTGTCACTGAACAGGGCCACGGGAGGTTAATACAAAACAAAAGGCAGCGCCTCCATGTTTTGCAGACAAATACATCAAATGTTTAGTCCTTTTTAAGGGACAGGGCTGAATCATTTCTACCTGTTGTCTGTCTGTAATGTTTGACCAGGAATTCTCTTCTGAGTCTCTCTGTTGTCAAACACAATCTCACACACGGGTTGATCCAAAGTAACTGTGCCTGGCATTAGTGCACTGCAAGTCGTTCCAAGTGAAAAGTCACTGCTAAATTAAGAGTAACACCCATAGACTGTAAAAAAAGATGGACGACGCCCCTTCGCTCTCTTCCATTGATGAGAACTGAAGCCGCCAGTGTCACAATATGGCGCTGACATATTGGAACTTGAGTCTGCGCAGTAGCGATCTCGGGACCAGACCTGCGCAGTCGCGAGCAGGAAGTAAAGCCGCGAAGTCAACGCTCCGCCCTCACTCTCGTCGGGAGAGTGCATTCTGCACACTTTTTAAAAAATTGACTGCAGTACGACAAGAGGCTTGTTAAAATAAAGTAAATACAATCTCCTCAGTCCTCCGAAGATCCCGAAAAAAATGTCCGTGGTGCTTCAGTGACTACTTCGCTCGGAGAACCTGTCAATCACAGCTGTCAATCATGACGTTACACCACCGCATCACGTAACTAACTAAAAACCAACTTATTTTTGAAACAGACACTTGAACTTACATCAGCGTGATAAAAACAACAGCAAATGAAAGAAACCACCTTTGGAAAAAAGATATTTGAAGTGTAATTTAATTGTTTAGTTGGTCTCGCGTCCCTTTGACCAACACGGGGAGGCGGGGCTTATGACCTATACTAGGACCAGTCACCAGGGGCCGATCGAGACGTTTTGGCTTCACTTTTCAGGGCTTGTGCGGCACGCTTGGTAACACCATGTCGACGTTGCTTTGTGTTGACGGACGTCTCTTTTTTTTTTTTTTTTTAGCGCTGCAAAGCTACACCTGCTACTTTATTTTCCCAGTTTGCCTAAGATCATAAAGTAATGCCATGTCTGTGAATTAGGGTTGTTGTCCTAAAATTCCGGATTCTTGTCCTAAAATAAAAAAAATTATTCCGCTTGTCGATTCCTGTGCGCGCATTGTAATGTGGTTTTAAACCATTAAATATATTTTATATATATTCAAATATGTTTTGACTGTTACATAAAAAATGCACGGCAGTAATACATATATATATATAAATATAACATAAAATGAATTAATTACATAATAGGAATAGGAATAATTGATGATTGTGAAATTAGGGTTAGGGTTGTGAAATTGAGAAAAGTGAATTGATTTCTGACTATTCATTAAATTCACTATTTAAATAACTTTTAACCATTATATCAAAGCCAGTTCATGTTTCTAGGCCTACAAATGTATACATTTTTTGTTTCAAAATTTGTACAAAATGTAACCATATGTAGCAAATACATGATATTATTTAATATATTTATTTATTTAATGTACAGTGTATTATTTAATATATTTTAAATATATTAAAATATGTTATATATTAAATATAATTGAAAAACTGTATAATTATAATAATCTTTATTTAAAATACTTATTTTTAAAATCACATTGAATGCAAAGTATACATAATTACTTACCTGTTTTACTGTGCTGATGTCTACAGTAGTTTCTGAGGTGACATGCAGCAAGTTTCCAGTGTAGACACCTCAAGCTGTCACATTGTCACTTCCTGTTTAGACAATGTAATTGATGGGTATTTTTTATTTTATTGAATCTACCTGTGGCTTTTCCATCAAGCTGTCAACAGAGGGAGGTGTTGAGTTGTAAATGTCAGTGTTGATTCAAGATTGTTCTGCTTTACTGATTTCATGTTCATGCTTTCATTTTAGATTTCCTCCAGCTCTTCCCAGACTGGATGCACAGATGTTGCTAAGCACACTGGGAAATCAGCCCTTTTCCAGCTGGCTGAGGTGAGACCACCTGAAGACTTGTCAGTTCTTAACAACAGACCCTTAAAAACCTCCTTAGCAGTGAGACGTCTCAGATATGGATGGTTGGCTGTGTGCGTCCAAATGACTTGCTTAATGATCTGAATGCATTTTGTTGACACTCCTTACTTTTTCTCATTAGATTTCTTCCAGTCCAGTGCAGCCTGCTGGAGGAAGTAAGAACGCTGAGGACACAAGCTCTCTCACACACGTAGAGGTGAGGGACAGTCAAGTATAGTTTTGGACACCTTAAGTATAACAAGTGCTACAGTAATGTGGAAGGTTTTGGTTGTCTTGTGAGGTTAAAATGGCATCCCATTCCCAGCACTCATTTGGTTTGCTTTAATGTCCTTCTTAGGCCTCTGGACCATCCCAGCCAAGCTCACCAGACCTGCCCAAGAGTTGTGTTAAATCACCCCTGTTTCAGCTGGCTGAGGTACAGTTATAATAAACTCTCTCTTAAGCCCCTTTCACACAGAGATTCCGGAAAATACGCGGATAATTTGACCCGGGTTCGTTTGATTTTGGTTCATTCACACTGCCAGTGATTTTCCGGAATCAGAGAGTGCGTTCACACACAACCCGTAAAAATCCTGTAAAGACACGTGACATCGATGTGACTTGTAATGTCTCAGCAGTGTCTTAAGTTTGCTTATGAGCTGCGATTTTTCTCTCGAGAAGCCACGTTTGTGCATTTTTTTTCCTCTGATTCGATCATAAACTTGCGCATTACGTAACGTTTCACAGTTGGCGAACGATCCCGGCTTCAGCGTCATCTACGACACTGCATTATTACGGCTTTTGTTCACACAGCACGCGTTCCGGGACTGAACACGGCAATGTTACTAGGTCCCCAACCCGGCATCGATGCCGGCATCAATCCCGGATCATGTTTGCGTTCACACAGAAGGCGATCTGGCAATTTCCCGGCAATTTGCCGGGATCATCGTGCTGTGTGAAAGGGGCTCTAGAAACTCCATTTCCAACCCCCCGCTGTCCATCCCACCCTGAATGTCATGTGGCCCACCTTACATGTTAGAGCTGGAGCCAATCCTGCTCCATCGAGCTTATTCTTAAAGCTACAATAGGTCATTTCTTTCACCGCTAGAGGTTGAGAACCTCTTACAATAACAAAGGCGTAGATTGATGACGCAGTGAATAAGCGGAATCATGGAACTTGTCGTCATGCCGATGGATCTAATAATGTTTATGGATGAGTGAATACATGACTGTGGTATGAATCAGGTCCTGATTGCTAATGAGAGACAGATATCAGCGCCGCACGCGAGTCCTGCGGATATAAAGGAATAAGGACATTTCATTCTACCGAACTACACGCAAGTGCTGAATAATACTCACACAGGTCAGTTTATTAGACAAATGAAACGTGTGAGGTAACGCAGCGCTGTTTCACTTGGTCTACACTATCACACTAAACTGCATTTGAGTGTGTTGAAAGTTATAATGTTATTCGCTGTGTTAGTTTGTTGGCTGTATGAGACTAGCAGGAAGCTAGATCAACATTAGAATAACATACTGATCATATTCTAACATTTCATCATGTTGAGCTATATATTTATGTACATTTGCTCACCTGTCTAATAAAGTACATGCAAGAGCGGCGTCTCTGTCAAGTCCAAGTTTGTCGCGGACGTGGAGCTCTCGCCGTCTCGAAAACGCCACGCTAATATTGATCCTCGTTTTATTTCTCCTTTTGTCCCAAAGTCTGCTCGCCATGGTCCATAATGTTTGAACGAAACGACTACAGCGTGAGCGTGCCGCTAAACATTACGCAGTTGTCCACGTCTGTCGCCATGGTTACTATGGCAGTACAAGCGGAAACCAGGGATAGCGCAGATATTACGTCATCGACAGGCGACAAGTTACAAGGGACGGGCACTATTTAAAATTGTGAATTTCTCTTAATTTAGACATTCTTGGAAACATTTAGGATAATGTAACCACACAATTGAAAGAAATATATTACACTGTGCAAGTGGTTTTTGGATATTTTGATACAAAATTCTTACATATTGTACCTTTAAATGCATTTTGGGGTGTTCACATTGACTGCAATTTCATTTTCAAAGTCATTTATTTGCTGAATTTATACAGAACATTTAATTGAGGTACGTTTAAAAAAAAAAAGAATACAATACAAGAATACAATTTTCCTTCAAACTCATTGTGAATATTTTATAAATCATATGTGAAATATTTTTTTAATCATTTAGTTTTGTTATCAAATACTTATACCGGAAATCTTAGCTAAAAAACTTCTGCCTTTTTACCCCACAACTGGGAAAGATAGTTGTTTGGTTGTTTGGTTTCAATTAGTAAGCAAATATTCTGCAGTCAATGACCACAGCAAAAACCATCAGTAACCCCTCCTGAATTTCCAGTTTGTTTTCATCACTTCTCATTATCATCATCATCGTTAACTGGAAAGAGCTGATCAGAGTCAGCTGATTTTGTTTGGTTTGAAGAATTTGAGTAGTTTGCACTTAAACAGTGGCACAAAACGTGACACATGAGGGTGGTTGTATTAGGAAGTGTTGTAGTAATTAAAATAAAGCTGAAATAAAATAAAATGTAATACATTTTAGATGAAAAGCTTAAAATACTTAAATGGAGATTGTAAATGTTGACTTGGCAATTAACTGACAAGTTGAATTACTAAATAGAAAAATAAAATAAATTTAAGGCTATATAGAAATGTTAAAAATAACAAAGTATTATTAAAAATAAAACAAGAAATATAAAAAAGAAAGCAGCAAAATTACTAAAAATGAAAATACAAACAAAAAATAATATGAAAATGAAATGAAACTAAAAGCTAAGCCTAATTCAAAATATATATACAACTATAACAGCATATGCATAATAGTAAAATAACACTGCTATTGGGCAGTGAACATTAATTTAATTTTTTTAATGAATATTTCTTCTGACAGAATTAAAAAATTCCATACATTGAATAAGGGTCTCAACAAGTCATATAGAAACCAGAGTATCATAGAGATAGGGATCTTTTGACTTTGGCCAGTAAGCATCTAACAACAACAATACCCTAGAAACACCCTGGCAACCACCCTGAACACTGTAACACCATGGCGGTGAGTTTTGCATGTTCAAGCTCCTCTCACGTTTTCTTTAGAACATGTAAAAAATGATTTAAAATGCCTTTTACTTAAATACAATTTAAAATGTATTTTACTTGAATGCCATTACAGCATTGTGTAGGGGTGTAACAGTACATGTATTCATCCCGAACTGTCACAGTACGGACTGCACATTTCGGTCCATACAGTCAGACAAAGAATACAGTCAGTCACAGGCGATCCACACCCCAATCCAGAAGGGGGCGTGCGGTAAGGCAACACTCTTTGCTAACCGCCATAACAGGATAAAGAGCAGAAGAAGAGACGATCTATGCACTAACCCAAACCAAGAGTTTAGATGGCATGCAAGAGTTTCCATTAATTTTTTGTGATGCGCTCCACTAACTTCACAGAAAAGGAAACCAGGATGGCATAAAGCGGCATCCTGTTTGTTTTCTTTATTTTTCAAAAGCACAATGTTTTGTTTTATTGTGTGTATACTCAAATAAAAATAGACCCTTTTCAGTTTCGAATGATGTCTTGCTCTTATCTGTATGAGCATAAATGACAGAGTATTTTAAGTTGTTTCCGCTGTTCTAATAAGACAAAATCCTTTGGCATTGTGCCGATATGTGTCGTGGAAGCCGAGTGATGAAATACGCGTGTCCTGGGAAGCCTCAGGTGCCGCTTCACTCGCTTTCCTCATGGAAAGGTGAAGCAGGCTCTTTTTCTACTCCTCGCTCATCTTTCCGTGATTTCTTGATAGAGCGTAATATTGAAATTTGTGCATCCGCCATTGTCACCGCATGTTAATGAACTCTCATGCTCAAAGAAAAAAGAACGTTTTATTTTTCATTATTCTATTTATTTTGTACTTTTAGAACACAAGAGATGCTTTTCAGTTTTGTAGCTGAATTTTTTTTTTTATCAGCCCTAAAAAAAAAAATTTGACCTGTACAAGAGTGCATTTTGTTTACAGCTTAAAAGACTAAAGGACCAAATGTACCAACCACCTCAGGGGGGACTAAATGTCGCTAAGTGGAACAAACTGTAATTTGCACTACTGTCTATTTAAAATTAATAAAAAAAGAAACCTAGCTTTGGGGATTTGTTGCTTTTTCCTGTTGTACCAAACTCATATCAAACCGTGACCCCAAAACTGAGTTACGTACCAAACCATGACGTCTTTTTGCTGTTACACCCCTAGCGTTGTGATTTTATCCAGAATCCTCAATAAATGAGCAGTATCAATTTTTCCCTAAACAAACTCCATATGTCTATGTATATTCCTCTCTGTGGGTGAATATTGCACTTGTTATTGGTCTTAATATGCATGTTTGGTTTGTCTCTGTAGCAGATCTCCTCCAGTAGGTCTCAGTCAGCATCTGAGGGGAGGCAGTGCGGCCAGTCGGCTCTTTTCCAGCTCGCTGAGGTACATCACCAACCCATAATCACTGCCCCGGGTTACACAGACACAAGACTGGGGATGAATCTTATGCTACATACAGTATTTGATGTTATAGTGCAGAATTAAAGCTCAGTGAGGCAGTGGCTGGTGTTGACCGGTTAGCATGGACTATGGCAGGCAATGTTATGTAATAAATCCTTGGAGAGTTTTGATGTGTATGCTGCCACCTGGTGGGTATTTATATTTTTAAGTTAACAAAATTGACCCTAGTATTTTCTTAATACATGTTCCTACTTTGAATGATTCATCAGTACACATTTCCCAAAAATGTTAATGTAAAAATCAAAATGTACAAAAAAAAAAACCTGAAAAAAAAAGATTTAATAACATTTATACCTCAATATAATAAATAAAAATAATATATTTATTTTAAAAATACTAATATTTGTTTTTTAAATTATTTATCAAATATATAAAAATGTTTGATTTTGATTTAATTTACAAATATTTTTAAAGCAAGATTTTTAAACATTCTACCAATTAAACACTTGTGTTTATGAAGTGTCTGCTGAAAATGAGTTTTAATGTTTAAAACAAATTTTCCATAAGATATTAATTGGACTAATTAGGCTTTACCCTAACCCAGTAAGCACCCTAGCAACTGCATAGCAACCATCCATTTTATCAAAATGTTCTAAAATAACTTGAAACAACAGATTGCTTAATTTGTATACTTCTCCTTTAATAAATGTATAGTTATTTATAAAAATGTATTTTTTGATTGATTTTATTTTCTAAATTGAAATTATATTTAGATTTTAAATCTATTATTATTCTAAAATATTATTTGATTATTATATTATATTATAATTTTTAATTTCTATTTTTCTACTTTAAAGTAAACAATACACCAGTTGAACACTTGTATTAAAAAACGATTTGATGAAAAGGAGTTAAAATATCTTATTATCTTTCAGTACCATGTTTAAAGTACCATGATTCAATTTCTTTTATATTATAATTTTATTATTAAAGCAGGTACAAATTATACCATTTGAGCAAGTATAAAAAAAATAAGATTTTAAGGATTTGCTGAAAATGAGTTTTATATCTTATGATTTTTTTTTTTTTTTTTTACGTGTTTAAAATACTGAATAGGAATTTAATTTGTGATAATGTAGAAACTACTTTTCATCATTCAGAAATGACTAATAGATCAAATGAAAGGCCCTACATTTTTTCCCAATTTAATAAGCCAAGTTTCACTTAGCAACATGTCACATTATGAGTAAAATGAGGAACGGCCTTCAGGCAGCTGATATGTTGCATGATATCTAATAGCCTGTAAGACATGAATATCCATGCCAGAGGTCATTTTTATCACAAAGCTCCATAACCTGATGTCCTTCTTTGTTTATATAGATGTGTTTGGCCTCTGAGGCTGAGAAGATAGAAGCTCGATCCTCCCAGCCCTCTGGTGGTTCCTCCTCTCTCTGTGCTCAGCACAGCTCAGTTAGCACAGCCATCCCAGACCAAGAAGAGCAGCGGGACGCTCCAGAACTTCCTCTCACCACATCTTCATCCTCTACCTCTGGCTCCACCTCATCCTCCCCTACTGACGCCATCCCATCTGACATCAGCCCTTGTAAGACGCAGAAGAAGAAGAAAAAGAAGAAAGAAAATAAAGAGTCTGACGAAAATCCTCCATCGCCCAAAAAGGCGAAGAAGCGCCAGTCGTCTGAGTCGGACCTGGACAGCGTAATGTTCACCATTGAAGCGGTCGCAAAAGGTACTTGGGGCTCAGAAGAGACACCCAAGAAGAAAGCTCGTCCCTCAGAGAGTGAAAGCAGCCCCTCTACGGACCAATCTCCATCTGTGAAGAAGAAAAAGTCTAAACCGAAAAAACAGCTCAAGTTAAAAGACGACGCCACAGAAGAAGAGGAAGAAGGGGACGAAGAGGCTAATAAGCCACAGGATGTTGAGATGAAAACTGAGGAAGCTCCTTTGACCCCTAAAGCTGAGGATGAGGATGAACCAGACTTGGAGGTGGAGCCCCCTAGTGGCGTGGAGGACATGGAACCACACTGCTCTCCTCTGCAGCCAACAGAACTGGAGGAGAAAGACACAGACACCAAACCACCTCAAACCACACAGGAAGATAAAGACCTGGAGGTTAAGCCAGAGAATTGTGGGTCCAGAAAGTCTGAGCGAAGCTGTAAAGGAGCGCTTTATAAGACTCTGGTGTCCGAAGGGATGCTCACATCACTGAGAGCAAATGTAGACAGAGGTAACGTGCTCACACACTCCTCCCACAGGTTCTTTTCCTGTTAGTTGATTGTCATACTGACTGGATTTGAAACTCATTGCCCACTAGTTCCAGCTGATCATGTGGAGCAAATGGTTGCATGGAAAAAAACATACTTTCTTAACATATTTATCGCCCACATGCTATTCTGCAGAAATGAAAAAAAAAAAAAAAAAAAAAGTGTTTAAATAGTGTTTTCCGAGTACCATTTCATTGACTTCTTTGAAATTTGTTAAATTTATCTCATACTGAATATCATTTAGAATTTTCAGTTAATGTGATTCAGTTGGCCATTATCTCATCTCATATTTAAACTAAAAACATTTGATTTGACAGTGAATGAAAAATGTGCTGTTTGGGCTGCTGGTCTGTTTTCTAGGGAAAAGAGGTTCAATGCGAGGCAGTGTGTCCGATCATGAGGGCGGCTGGAATGATGAAAGCTGGGGATTTTCTCAAGCTGCTACCAGCAACCCAAAAAAGCTGAAGAAGTCCAAGTCTAAAGAGGAAACCACCCCGGGGTGAGCTGTACTTTCTCCCATCACAGCACTGAATTTGCTTGGAAATAGTGATTATTATCCTGCAGAGGAGTTTTTTGATTGGGGCTGCTACTAACAACTATTTTGATTAATGGAATTTTTTTCCAGATTAATGTAAATGGGTTAAGACATGCTTTTTTTGGCATTAAATAATGGCACAAATACCAGTCAACTGACTACCGCAAACCTTAGTGAATCACGTTGCTTGATTTATTTAAATACTCTCCTCTCATAAATGTTGCGTATGAAAGGGAAACTCCTACAAATGCATATGCAATAACATAAGTCGCAAAAATAACTGTCCGCGCCATTTCACCGCTAATTTCTCACTGTATGTCTTAACTAAATCCTGACAGTAGGTTTTTAATGCCAAAAGAGGGTTTGCGCTGGTGCAAGCTGTTAGTAAATCTGGCACAAAATACTTACAATTTTTTTTTTTTTTTGTGATTTTATTGATTAGTTGCAGCCTTGTTCACCATTGACTATAGATTGATTGTCAATGATATTGGTTGAATCAGTACATTTGATGCTGATCATAGATTTTCTTTTTCAATCAGGTTAATTAATAATTATCTAAAAATATTTGAAACATCTCAAAAGCTGTCATTTTTCTGTGGATTAGGATAGCTTGGTAACTAGATAGTATAAGGAATTTTGTACATTTCACTCATGCTCATATTTGCCATTCCATGATCATAGTATTCAGAGTATCATAGTTTGTCAAAGTAAAAGTGTTTAAGAACATTTCATCGTGTTTCACTGTGCAAGATTGAAGTCAGTTTGTCTATAAGACTCCAGAAGAATCCAGGTGAGCAGATTTTGCACAGATTGCTAATGTTTTTCTGTGTTTAAAACTCACAGATTAGGAAAGCTTGAGGAGGAGTTCGAGAAAAAGTTCAACAGCTTACCGCAGTACAGCCCCCTGACATTTGACAAAAAGAGCGTGGCTGTCACCAAGAAGAAAAAAAGCAGTACATCCAGCCCTCCTGAACCACCCAAACCTTGCAAGGGTGAGTGCGCTGCATGCATGGAAACTAACTAATCCTCCTGGCCCACCACACTCATTTCCTCATTTGCTTACTTTTTTAGGAAGTAGTCATCTCATGTTCAGAATGACATGACTTCCACCTAACATAGCATGCTGTGTTGTTTTTTTGTTTTGTTTTTTGTTTTCTGTTTTATTGCTTTTGAAATTAGGTTCATCTTCATCTCAGAAAAAGACCTTATTCCACAAGATAGTGAACAAGTACAAACACAGGAAGGAGAAATCCAGTGCCGCAGACAAAGGTGACAGCCATTAGAAACTGTTCTGAAATCAGCTTCATTCTCTGTTCAGACAGCAAGAGTGTGTGCATGAGTGTTGGAAACTCTGCCTGCGTGGTTCTGGTTGTTGTTTGTCCGTGGTTTTGCCCAGTGTGTCTCAGTATTTCCTGCCGCATAGCAGGGAACGCTGTCATATCTAGGTCACAGTACACTCTAGTTATCTTAAAGGGGCACATGTGTAACAGTTATTTAAAAACTTTGATGTAGCCTGTTGTGGTGTAGTACAAGTGGCACAAGCTAAATGAAATATAGTATCCTAAAGCACCAATTATTGTCAGAATGTCTGCATTAGGACTTCCAGGTCTCAGTCTTGACATATTTCATGTGTTCTTTTAGACGTCACCACACCTGAACCCATGGTTACAGAATCAAGTCCAGTGAAGTCGGGCAGTCCGTGTGTGTCTCCCTCTCCTGAACCCCAGAAGGTTCTGGACACACCTGTGGGCAGTCAGAAAAGGAAGGCCAGGAAGAGTAAAATCACACATTTGGTGCGAACGGCCGATGGACGAGTGTCTCCTGCTGAGGGTGAGCCGAACCATAGTTTCCTGTTACTGTCTCCTTTATGATTTCTAAACAGATAACTCCTTTAAGAAACACCCTGCACCAATTTTTTTCAATGTACACTACTGTTCAAAAGTTTGTCGTTTTTTTTTTTTTTTTTGTGCTAATTGAGGCTGCATTTATTTGATCAAAAATACAGTAATATTGTTATATTATGAAATAACATATTTTATAATGTAAATGATGTATTTATGTTTTATGTAAATTATTCCTGTGATGGCAATTACTCCAGTCTTCAGTGTCACATGATTCTTAACAATTCTAATATACTTATTTAGTGCTCAAGAAGCATTTCTTCTTCTTATTATTATTATGCTGCATTTTTTCAGGGCTCTTTGAAGAATAGAAAGTTCAAAAGAACTGCATTTATTTGAAATAGAAATCTTTTGTAACATACATTTCTTTATAGTCAATTATTATTGTTGTTGTATTTGCGTATACTGTATATACACATTAGCTACTAATGGAAAGGTGATTTAAGCAATTTTGAGCGTGGCATGGTTGTTGGTGCCAGACGGGTGACGGGTGTGAGTATTTCACAATCTGCTCAGTTACTGGGATTTTCACGCACAACCATTTCTAGGGTTTACAAAGAATGGTGTGAAAAGGGAAAAACATCCAGTATGCGGCAGTCCTGTGGGCGAAAATGCCTTGTTGATGCTAGAGGTCAGAGGAGAATGGGCCGACTGATTCAAGCTGATAGAAGAGCAACTTTGACTGAAATAACCACTCGTTACAACCGAGGTATGCAGCAAAGCATTTGTGAAGCCACAACACGCACAACCTTGAGGCGGATGGGCTACAACAGCAGAAGACCCCACCGGGTACCACTCATCTCCACTACAAATAGGAAAAAGAGGCTACAATTTGCACAAGCTCACCAAAATTGGACAGTTAAAGACTGGAAAAAATGTTGCCTGGTCTGATGAGTCTCGATTTCTGTTGAGACATTCAGATGGTAGAGTCAGAATTTGGCGTAAACAGAATGAGAACATGGATCCATCATGCCTTGTTACCACTGTCCAATAATGGAAGGTTACTAAGATAAAATGGTCCACAGTAATCTAGCCACATCATCTCAACATGATGCAACTTCCTCATGTAGAAAAAAATAGCTTGTTTATGCCATTTCTATATGACTGTATTCTTCATATCATGTGACATGTGAGTGTGCATCACTGAAAACATACTTGAATTGTTAGTCTATGCTGTCCTGCCAACAAAAGAAGATTGGGGGGAGGGGGGAGCATATTTGTATAAAAGTCTAAAATTCTTTTATTTTTCTCTGTTGCAGCAGAAGACAAATCTAAGGATCAGACCAAGAATCAGGATGAAAAGCCATTCACTCAAGAGACATTATGCAATAGCGGGGTCTGCTACAATGACCCCAGATCAGCGGAAGTGGACGCGCCAGATACGTCCGGTGGCCTCCCGGCCTTTTTCAGCTTAGCTGCTCTCGCTGAGGTTGCAGCCATGGAGAACGTGCACAGGTAGATGGGACACCCTGCAAACTCATGGGTGTGATGGTGTGTGTGTGTGTGTGTGTTGATGATAAAGCCTGCGTGTTTGTTCCAGAGCCCAGCGTGCTGTGAGCATCCCCACTGAAGGTCAAGTGAAGGACATGGCTCCTGTGCTGATTTCCTGCGCGGACCAGTGAGGCCTCAGCCTGGCTCGGGACGGGTTTAGTCCGGACTGGGCTTATGTACAGACATGCTGGGGCCTTATTCTTGACTCTCGGCCCCTGACGCCGAGGATTTAGAGCGAACGAGAGCGAGAGAGACTGGAAAGGGATGAGGGAAGCTTTGAGATGGATGAAGATGTTTTATCCCAGAAGCCTTCACCTTACAGCCAACCCCACCCTCCCTCCCTCTCTCTCACCCCCCTCAGGGCCCTGGGGGAGCCAATTCTGGTCCCTAAGCCTGTTTCCTCTGGTGGCTCCGGACCAGTTATCTGATTTTTACAATCTGCAAGAAATGGCTACTATTTAAGGTCAAGTTTTGCCTACAAAAAGTGCATTTGAAGCAAGTGCTCCCTCTTTGTCTTTCTCTATCTTTCTCGTTTCTGTTCCTGGTTAGCTTCATTGCACAAACGTCTTTCTCACACAGCAGTGTACATCTTCTCTCGATCAGAGGAACGTTTTTGTGGCTTCCTGCCCCCTTTTACTGCTCTGAGTCTTATGAAGAGAGAGAGAATGAGTGTTTTCAGACTGCTCAACCTCAGCCTCATACCTCACAAACCTGTTCAGATTTTTTCTCTGCACAGAAGCACCACCTTCACCTTCACGATGCACAGTCAATGCCTAGATGCCTCTTTATTTCAAGCAATGACCCTCAATATGTCTGGTGCCTCTATAGATGAGAGTTAGTCAGAGATAACCACCTGTTATTCTCTCACAAACAGCAGCGCTATGTGGGAAGCCAGGTGTTTGCACAAGACGTGCTGCGGTTGCAGGCATACCGGCGAGCAGGGTCCAAAATTAGCATTTGTCAGCATTGAATATTTATATATATATATAAATATTCAATATATATATAAAATACTCTACAGTTCAAAAGTGTGCGGTCGGTTTTGACAGAGGTATCATATGCTCAGCAAGGATGCATTTATTTGATCAAAAATACAGTAAAAACAGTAATATTGTGAAATATTATTAAAATTTAAAATATTTTGTATTTCAATATATTTTAAAATGTAATTTATTCCTGTGATGCAAAGCTGAATTTTCAGCATCATTATGCCAATCTTCAGTCTCACATGATCCCTCAGAAATCTTTCTAATATGCTGATTTGCTGCCCAAGAAACATTTCTTATTATTATCAATGTTAAAAACAGTTGTACTGCTTAATATTTTTGTGGAAAACGTGATACTTTTTTACTCGATTCTGTGATCAACAGAAAGTTAAAAAGAACATAATTTATTTGAAAGAAATCCTTTGATCAATTTAATGCAACTTTGCTGAAAACTTATTCATTTCTTTATAAAAATCTTCCTGACCCCAAACTTTTGAAAGGTTGTGTATATTCTAAAAAATAATAACAGTACATATATATTTATAATTTTCCCCCATATTTTTTTATAATGGAAACTAAAGTTTGTTATGAGTAATTAATATTTCTGCCTAGCAATTTTCATTAACCGTTGGCAGTTGTTGCAAAGAGTTAATTTTAGACCTTGCCTACAAGTGTTTCTGACTGAATCACACAATGGAAAGTCAGTCGAACCTTTTTATATTGTGACACCCCTCTGCGCTCTTCTCTGACATACACAGCTATAAATGAGTTCGTTATCAGAGCAGTATGGCGATACTTGAATGAAAAAAAAATGCATTTTATGTCAATACTTGACCTTACTGCAGTGTGTAGCGTCTTGCTGGCTAATCCAAAAGAGTGCTACTCCTCTCTAATATAGTTTAATAATAGACACTGCACTAATTTTTAGCTACCGTAGACGATGCTTGTAGTTGTCTTTGGCTTTCGTTGTAATAGCGAATTTTTTGTGTGTGTTTGTTTTATTCTCAAATTAGCTTTTGTATCATCACTGAGAGATACTCAGCCCTGGTTTTCTTCTTGTACCTGAGGCTGTAGACGCCATTCCAACTCAAAGCTTTGCTGATTCTGTCCATTCCTCCAAGCACACGGTGGGAGAGAGTTGGAGAGTAAAAGAAAACAGGGTTTGACGTAGAGTAGAAAGGAGTTTTTCTCTCTCTCTCTCTCTCACACTCACACTCACACACACACACACCTACCTTGAATTGTGGGAGTCAGCATAGCATATTCTTCTGCAAAGTGCACATCCTGTGTTTAGGCACTTGTGAGTCAGACACCTCCAGGGTCATCTTTAGGTTGTCAAGCCAGATTATGTGCTTTGTATCAGCGACACATTGGAAAAAAATCATGCTATTCGTATTTTTTTTTTTTTTGTCTTGTAAAAATGTCAAAATAATTCTTAAAACAAGATCAATTTATCTGAGAAGCAGAATTGTGTAAGATAAGACTTGTATTTTTTACCATTCGCTTTTTTTTTTTTCTTGGTCTTTTTTTTTAAAACAAACCTATCGATTTTGTTATATGTATACCAGAAAAATACGATTATTTCAAGATTAGTGTTCAGTGTTCAAGTTCAGTGATTCTTTTGCCAGTTTCATTTTGTTTAGTTATGAGGAAGTTGTGAATCATCATTTACATGATCAAAACCAGCCTTATTATCATTCATTAAAATGTGAGTGCCTAAAAATCTACTGAAACTCTTCGGAAAGGTTTTATCATGGAGTCATGGAGCTGAATGTGAATGATTCAACTACTTAACAGATTCGTTCAAAAACACAGATTGGTTCAATTGTCTTTAGCAGTTCTGCTTCTCAAGTAAAATTGTTTTCAGGATGTTTAGATATTTTACTGGAAAACAATATGAATTTTTGCAGTGCACATCAGTTCCCTGTGTTCTCGGGCTGGTTCGAACCTCAGACTCTTCTTCCCGAAACCCTCCTGAGGTCGCAGGGAGCCTAGATTAGACAAATGAAGGAATTCTATAAGCCAGATCACAGGTTTAAAAGCCACACACTCTTTCACTGTTACAGTCAAGCTTTTTCCGTTTTAATAAGACGATTGATGTTTTTTTTGTTTGTTTTGCTTTTAGAGTCACCGGTTTTTCTTCTATAAATGATATTGTCTGTGAATTTATGAACTTATAACTAATAAGGTTTTTGTACTCCTTCGAAATACTGTATTTAATTTGTTCTCCCTAGAACACCTTCTGTAGGGCGCTGTTTTTCCTCGCTTCGTTCGTAACATTTCGTTTAGAAACCTCGGCCTTTCCTGAGGTGTGCTCTACTGGATCGAGACTGTTGTCAAAAGCTCATATACAAATATCTGTGTATATATATACCTATGCTTACCTGTTAAGCCAACAAGCACTGATAAAGAATGCAGCGCCTCTAGACGTTTAGTTCCTGCTTACTGACGCGCACGTGCGAGGCAACTGCATTGCCGCATATGGCCTACGTCTGGCGGGCGCGAGATCTGTGTTTGAATGTCCCCCTTTCCTGTTATTTATACAATAGAGGCATTTACTCCAAGCCAAGGGTTTAAACCTCAGTGTATTTTAAGTAATAGAGAGCTTGTAGGCTGTAATTGTGCCTGAGGCAGTCGTGAGACATATTGATGATGTTTACCTGAAAAATCAGGACCTAATCACTTTTATAAGTGTGATTTTATTAAGCTAATTTTATAAATCACCTGTAAGGCCCTTGCTTGTAAAACTTTAAAAGTGTATAGTAGGGTAAAAAAAAAATATATAAATCAAGAATAAGACGACGCTAAACCTCCTGCTCAGCTGTTTTTAATCAGTTGATTGTCATTATGGACGATTTGAATTGTATCAATCAGTAACCTGATCGTGAATTATCCTCTCTTCGGCTTAAACCTTAGTCAGAGTGGATGACTTTTAATTTTATGCTAATGCTTCCACCCTGACTAAAGGTGCGGTCACATTGCGTGCAAAATTGAGTCATTACTATAGGAATCTGCGTGTCTTTCACTCCTGTTCCAGCTGGTCAGATGAATTCACCGTGCTGACTTGGTTTGAAAGTGACTTGTGTGTGAGCAGTGCTTCATGCATCTCTTTTTTACACACCAAATTTAGCTGAAATGTCGCTAATGTGACCGCATTGGAAAATGATCCGTTTCCTCAAAGGACGTTATATCATAATTTACGCTCCTCACCCGAGTCCCATGTTTGTTGTTCACAGGAAGTTACTCGAAGACGTCTTCCCTCGCGCTTAACGCGCCTCGGACGCAATTTTAAGTTCTTCCCGGCGATCAGGAGACGTGTTGTACGCGCGTCGTTCTCTCAGACATTTGCCAAAGAAAAGCGAAAATAGTCTGTAAGGGAAATTTCATGATGCAGAGAGCCAGGCTTTATCCGTCTTCAGGTTTTCAAATGTATTTTATCAGCACAACTAATTCTTCTAATCTTTTCTGACGGTTTTTCCTCTGAATGAACCTGCAGTGAGAGTGGTGTGCAAAATGTTGGCACCTTTTTAATGCCTATTTTAGAAAGACAATATTTGCACCTTAAACCCATACCAAAACAACATCATGTTTTTAAAAGGGATTGTTCACCCAAAAAAAAAAGTAAAGTCTGTCATCACGTGCTCACCCTCGTGTCGTTTCAATATCTGCATGATTTTGAGGAACACAAAAGATGATGTTTAGCGGAATGTTCAGGTTGCACTCCTCAATAATTAAAGCGAGTGTAAAAAAAGTCCACCATAAAAGTGGTTCGTATGACTCTCATTCAAGTCTTCTGAAGCCATATAATAGTTTTGTGTGGAGAAAAGACTAATTTAAGTCATTACTGGATACTTTTATGGTGCTTTTTTGTATCATTTTGGGTCACCATTCATTCTTTGTACAGAAAAATGCAATCTCTTTTTGTGGTCTACACAACGAATGAAGTCCTACGGATTTGGAACGACATGACGATGAGAAAAGGGTTCCAGAATTCTATTTTTGTGCGAACTAGCCCCATAAAGATTGATCTCCCCATCTCGCCAGTGTCCCCTCATGATTGTCATTCTTAATCGTAACCTCTCGTGCATATCGTGTATTTTAAAAATCGTCATTGCTAGCGAGAATTATTATGCGTTGAATGAAAACGCGGCTTATTTGAACGTCCCCCGCATGATGCATCTTTAGAATCTGATCCCATCCCATGATGCCCCCGTCATGATCGTTCACCCCACTTTTTTCTATTTAGAAGATGCCTCTTAGCAAAATGCCTCTATGAAACAGAAATTCCTATATTAGCTATAAAGATTATAATATTACCCTTTTGTGCTAGATTGTCTCTTGAATGTAATGGATTTTGTACCTGTATTTTTCTAATTCCAATCCAGTCTTTCTGTATGCGGTGGCTTTATATGGAGGAATTGTAGGCTGCTTCCTTACAGTACCTGAATAATTTGTAAAAACTTCCAGTCATCCTCAAGACACACACCCTGACCTCCGTCATATCTGACATCAAATAACCTTCGCTTTTACGCATTTAGACCTGAAACGTGCAATATCAGCGATCATGGATATCAGTTGCCAAACCTTCCTCGTTTCTCCTTCTCAACTCGTTTCGAGTCTTAATAACCTTAAATATGCACCCCGTCAATGATGAGGATTTTCTCTGCTCTGTACAAGAATGTACGTTCATGGCTTTAGATGCAGTTGTGGCGCCGTCTTTTTAAACGCTTACCCGAGATCCTGTTCTTGATTCCTCTAAGGAGTTTATACTTGTGTGCTTGATCTGATTATTGTCACTAGTACTGTATGATGCAATGTATGGATCTGATTGTTACAGCCCAGTTGTTGATGCAGCCTTGCCTTACTGACCCCCTGCGTAGAGAGAGGGACCCCTTTGCCATTGCCCTTCTCACTGAGTCTTATGTCATAACACTGTCTGCTGACGCAAATGTTATTCTTTAAACACCTATTAAAGTAACATACATATGAATCTGTCTGTTTGCTGTCTTGCTTTCACGTCATGATAGATCTCAGGGTAGGTCTAATCTCACAAGAATCCCTTTCAATCAGAAAAAGTAGGTTTAGACAATAGAGTTTTGATTAGTATAAATAAAACTAATTTTAACCATAATTAAGATATTTGTAAGTGATGTAATATTTTATTCATCAAAATTGTTATTTAAAAACATGAAATAATACATTATACTTTAATTTGGAATTTGAATAAAAAAAGTTATTGTTAATTCAATTTATGATAAACTTGGTAATAAAATGAACTTACATTTGGGAAAATAATGTGTATTGTATTTAAATCATGTTTTATTTATTAAATAATAATTATTTGGATTCTTCTGGAGTTTGCATTCCGCATTTACATTCAACAAAGTATTTTACACTAAGTATAGAAAATGTTAGTTTTCAATAAGACTCAGTAAGACTAGATTATTCATATGAGAACATAACTCGCATGTAGATGTATCATTAACTAAATGTATAGGTCTACTTCTCTGTTATGTATTTAATATCACTAAACAAATATATAAAGCAAATAATTATCTCGTCAACCAAATGTATAAAACCAAACTTTTCAAATAAAATAAAAGCTAAAGGTGTCATGTGACTCATTTAGAATTGTGCATCATAAACATAATGGTAATGATAACCTACATTTAAATAAGCACAATTTATATCAAAGTGAATCTCTAGTGTTTGGTCAAAGGAAGGTTTTTCATTTGATCTTTTAAAGTGATCTAGATTATGGGTGGTGGCCACATGGACAGGAAGTTCATCACTCAGAATGTATGTACTATGTAGTGCAGAAGTGTCAAACTAAGCATACATCTCATTAATGTGTTCAATTGAGATGTTTTTTAAATGGGTTACAAACGTTCTTTTATTTATGACTTTAATTTTACTCCCAGATTCAGGTAAGAGAATTCAGCTCTGTTTACCTTGCCCTTTAATAAAAAGAAGTTTCATATAATGTCTCAGTTGTGACTTATACTGTGTAATAAGTATTAACTGACTAATAACAAAATGTGTTTTTTTTTTTTTACTGGACATTTGAATACAACATTCTGTCTCGATTTGTTTTAATCCACAGATGCGGAGTTTATCCGAGCAGTTAAAGGAGCGACTGTCCTTCTTTCCTGCCACTCACTACCTGATGACTTTGATCAAGTTTCTGTAAAGTGGGCAAAAAATAGTGCAACTAGCAAAACTATTTGTAAATGGAATATTAATAAAATTACTGGCTCTTCCACCGGACAATGCTTTCCTCATGTTACATTCAACAGAACGTCACTAAGAATAGAAAATGTTCAATTCAGTGACTCTGGCGATTACAGCTGTAAAACAACAAGAGTAATTCCACCACCATCAGTGGAAAACAGCTCAGATGTGAAACTCCAAGTTGAAGGTGATTGCCATTCATAAATTATTTATATATCTGAACTGTCCACTTGTTGTAGACCATCTTAGATGTCCGTAATAAATATAATTCTTCACTATTTCCAGACCTGTCCCTGCAGAAACAGAACAGCAGTAATGACAGCTGTATTCTTCTGCTCTGCTCTCTGGAGGGTCTGAACCCTGAGCTGGTGAACTTCACCTGGATTCGAGAGGGTAAAGGGTCACTTAATTCATCCACAACTTATGACATGAACAGTTCGCTGCCTCTGTGTAAACCTAACTGGAGTGATGGAGACACGATCATCTGCCGCGCCAACTACTCAAACACCCGAACACCTCTCAGCATGAACATTACACTTGACTTCAGCAACAAGGGTGAGTGGTTTTAAAATAGGAAAAATACTGTCCATACAGCTGCACTGATTAGAAAATGAAATGCATAAAGAGCACTGTGGGTAATGTGATCATGATGTCTGTGTGTCATGAACATTTTCTGATTTTTTGTGGGTGGTGCATATAATGTCCCTTATCTTTTAAATTCTAAAAAGTAAATACATTTTTTAATTGTATGAAATAAAAGAAAAAAATATTTTAAGATAAATAAATTGACCATTAAAATTAAAATAAGAAAATATAACTAATATATCAACCCATCTGTCCTCCAGAATCCAGCCAGAACTCTCCAGCGTTTTGTTTGGTCCTTTTCAGCACTTACGTCATCTGCATCGTTTTCATCTGGATGCTGTTCTGCATTTCCAAATGTAAGAAATACTGTGCATTTTGCACATTCAGTAAATGCTAAATCTGACACTATAACTAAAAATTCAGTTCCATCCAGAAGTAAAAGTGTGTAATATTATTAAACAAAAAAGACAGAACCGACAAATCTATCTTTATTGAACATATGGATGGGAAATTCATTTTTATTGGTGAAACATTGAGATACAGTTCTTTTAGCTTTGACTGTGTGAGACCTGTGGC
>NC_137145.1:13500148-13595148 GCF_949319135.1 Squalius cephalus
ACATGAGAGCATCAGAAGAGTGCAGACACACTAAACTGTACATTCCTGAATGATAGTTTACCAATACTTTTCTTATGATTCTTTAAACTATGCTTTCCAAAAATGTCTGCTTTGTGTTTTCCAGAGAGATGATTTTCGTTTAAAATAAAATAACAACTATATGCCAACTTCTGTTTTATGTAATGAGTACCACTTATAAATAAATATCTAATATGCAAAGAATTGTTTTGTCCACTGATTGTAGAAAACCAAACATTTTAAATATAAAAATGTGTCATGTGACTTGATGGTCTAAATATGGTGTCCATGAGGGTTGTCCTGGCTCACTTAAATATGGTAGATAGTTCACTTAAAAATTTAATTCAGTCACACTTTAGTTTAGTGTCCAATTCTCACTATTAACTAAGTATTTACTACAACTTTTGCCTGAATAAACCCCTATTTACCGCTTATTAATAGTTGGTAAGGTAGTTAAGTTTAGGTATTGGGTAGGATTAAGGGATATAGAATATGGTCATGCAGAATAAGGCGTAATATGTTGTTTATAAGTACTAATAAACAGTGTGCATACAATATCCTATTAAATTGGACCCTAAACTAAACTGTTACCAAAAATTCTTACATACACCCTCATGTAATTCCATATGAGTTAATTTCTTCTGTGGAACATAAAAGAAGCAACGACCCTGATGTCAGTGCAAAACTCTATGACATTATTTCTTCTGTGGTACATATAAAACAAAATATTTTGAGAAATTAGAATTTTTTTAAAGGGTCAAAGGTCACCAAAAAAAACAGTTAAAGAAATGTTAAAACACATAATGTCATAACTTATTGATCATATTTTACAGTGTTATTGTATTTTATAATATTGCTGTGAACCATTTTGACCGAATGTAACATTATTAAATCTACTGTGATTTACAAGATTTGTACAACAGATGAGCGTTTGCGGTCAAGTGTTTGGGGGAGCCATTTTTAAGGGCTGTCAAGTTCAGTTGCACTTTGCTTGGTTTGTTATAAATAACCCTTGTTCCTTTGCATACTGAACTAAAACGACCCTACTATCACACCCACATTCACAAGAAGTTGTTCCTCACTGACACTGTTGCCCCCTTTCAAAACATTAAGTGTATGACGCATCCGTCTGTGGTAGTAGGAGGTGAACACTGAGTATGCACTGCATATTGTGAAATGTTGTGGTCTCCCTTTCCAGTGTGCTGTAGCGTCTTGCGTATAGTTTTAGATGGAAAGCAGAACAACAGAAAAAAAAGATAAAAACAGACAGCAAACTCCGTGTCCTGTACCCCTCCATGTTTAAAAGTAAAATGACTGTTTTTTTTATTATTATTAAATGTTACCACTTTATTTTACATATTCTCCATGCCATCGAATTCACAACAACAAAGCCATTGAGTCAGAAAGATTTCATTCAAGATAATACAAGCTCTATTTACCGAAATACATCGAGTTTTAAAAACACAGTCCTTTTCAGAATGGTGTAAAACGATGTGATGGTAATATTCATTTAAATTAGCACGATTTGTGTTAAAGTGAATCTCCGAGTGCCTGTCCACCGGGAGAAGAATTGATTTAGTTGTTTTTACTTGTGATCTAGATTGTGGGTGGGCGCATGGTCAGGAAGTTCATCTCAACATTCGCTTAGAATGTGTGAGTTGCTGAAGTGTCTCACACGACGAGCACATCGACATGCATCTAAAACGGGTTACAAACCATCTTTTATTTTTGACTTTAATTTATCTCCCGCATACAGGTAAGAGACTTCAGTTATGTTTATTTTGCTCTGTTGTTTAAAGCAAAGAAGTGATCATGTAGCCTAATGTCTCAGTTGTGACTCATTCTGTCTAAGAAACATTAATTGACTAAAATCCAAGATCGTAGAGATGGACTAAATTAATACATCTTAGATGTGATGGTGTTTTTTGTGATATATTTTAAAATAATTGTGACATATGAACTATTTGAAGGGAACTTTCTGCTGTTGGTCACACAAAACAACGTGACCTGCAGTAATAAATGCAGTAACACTTTACAATAAGGTCTCATTTGTTAACATTAGTTAATGCATAAGTAATATATTGCTAATATACAGCTTTTATTAACCTTTATTATTGTCAGTTAATAAAAATACATTGTCATTTTTTCTTCATGTTACTAGTGCATTCATTAATGTGAACAAATACAACTTTTGATTAAAAAAAGTGTACATGTAGAAATTAGCATTACGATGAATAAATGTTGTAAAAAAAATTACTGTTCATTGTTATTTCATGTTAACTACTGTAGTTAACTTATGTTAAAGTGTTACCGGTGCATCTTATATGTAGTAGACTTTCTGTGATGTCTTTCACAAGAATTTTTATAAATGTGCTGTATATTTGAAGGGAACATTCTGCTGTTGGTTTACACTGAAATTTGTGTCAATCCACAGATGCGGGGCTTATCCGAGCAGGAGCGACTGTCCTTCTGCCCTGCCACTCACTACCTGATGACAGTGAAGTAGTTTATGTAAAGTGGATAAATAGAGCAACTAACAAAACTATTTGTGAATGGAAATTTAATAAAACTTCTGACTCTTCTACTGGACAATGCCCTCGTTTTAAAATCAACAGAACGTCACTAATAATAGAAAATGTTGAATTCAGTGACTCTGGCGATTACAGCTGTAAAATAACAAGATTAATTCCACCACCATCAGTGGACAGTATGTCAGATGTGAGACTCCAAGTTGAAGGTGATTGCCATTCATAAATTATTTATATATCTGAACTGTCCACTTGTTGTAGACCATCTTAGATGTCCGTAATAAATATAATTCTTCACTATCTCCACTACAGCTCATCCAGGCCTGTCCCTGCAGAAACAGAACAGCAGTAATGACAGCTGTATTCTTCTGCTCTGCTCTCTGGAGGGTCTGAACCCTGAGCTGGTGAACTTCACCTGGATTCGAGAGGGTCGAGAGGGTCGAGGGTCACTTAATTCATCCAGAACTTATGACATGAACAGTTCGCTGCTTCTGTGTAAACCTGACTGGAGTGATGGAGACACGATCACCTGCCGTGCCAACTACTCAAACACCCGAACACCTCTCAGCATGAACATTACACTTGACTTCAGCAACAAGGGTGAGTGGTTTTAAAATAGGAAAAATACTGTCCATACAGCTGCACTGATTAGAAAATGAAATGCATAAAGAGCACTGTGGGTAATGTGATCATGATGTCTGTGTGTCATGAACATTTTCTGTTTTTTGTGGGTGGTGCATATAATGTCCCTTATCTTTTCAATTCTAAAAAGTAAATACATTTTTTAATTGTATGAAATAAAAGAAAAAAATATTTTAAGATAAATAAGATGGAAACTGTAGTATTAAAAACACTTTACAATAAGATTCCATTTGTTAGATAACATTAGATAAAATGACCTAACAATAAACAATAGTTATATACTGTTGCAATTATTCTCCTTGGGGTTAATTTAAAAATACATTTTGAAAATCAAAAGTTAACATTATTTATGTTAACATTATTTAATGCACAATGAATGAAGTGAACAAACATGACCAATCAAGTGTTTGTATTAAATAACATTCACAAACATGAATTACTGTTGTAAAAATATATTGTTCACTCAATGTGTTGATATTAGATAACGCATTAAGTAATGTTAATGAATGGTATCTCATTGTAGTGTTACCAAACTATACAGGAGATAAAACGTGTTTTATTTGACTTGACTGTACTTTTATTTAATCCAAAACTGCATTCATATTTCATTTTAAAAGGGCTTTTTAAACCTGCTAAGAGTTATCCAGCCAAGAACTGCTTTTCTGACGGACTGAGATTAATGACGGCTTTTTATTTCATTTCTCATCTCCATAAATATATCTAAAGCTAATGCAAGGGCTACAAATCAATTAATTATTTGCTGATACTTCCTCGTCATCATGGAGAGCGCAGTTCGCACCGCTTTCTCCTTGTCGTTGCTATGCAAACATGGACATAGGCGCGCCTACATTTGAAATCTGCACGCGCTAAAAACGCGCTATGTAATTGTGAACGTTCACTATGACAACGTGACATTAGCCTAATCCAAAACCCAAATAAAACTCAACTCAGAGAATGGATCTGACAAAGGTTGGTCATTTAAACTACATTTCACTTTAACCAGGACAAACTTGTACAATGTTCCATTTACTAAATCAAGTCAAGTCAGCAAATATCCACCAACCTTTTCGTTTTCAGGCAAACGGCTAGTGGAAACTTAATTGTTTTTCATTGGGATCATAGAGAAAAAAAAAGGTTCCACTTTTTAAGGTACCCATTCTTAAATCAAAATATATTTATTGAGAAGAAAAATGACAAGATAAGTATTATCATCTGAATTTTTTTTTATAAAACTTGAGTGACTTTATGCTTAAAACAAAACAAAACAAAATCTGCCAATAGGGTAAGCAAAATAAATGTGTTTTTCATTTAAATTAAGTTTATTTTTCTGACCCTGTCGCTGCCAGATATTGTTCTTGCTTTAAGAATGAAGTCACTTAATTTCTATAATTTTTTCAGAAAGCAAGACTTCATATCTGAAGTTATTTTACTAGTAATTGTATCTTGATTTAACCCCGTTATTTGTAAAGGAAAACGAGCCTTAATTATTGAGAAATATTTTTTCTCTGTGTGTGTAGGCCTGTTTACCTCCAAACTAAAACTGAAACTAAAACCATAAAAAAAAACATTAACTGAAATTAAATAAATTATAAAAAAACTTTTAACTTGAAATACTAAAATAACAAAAACTGAAATAAAAATTAATAAAAACTATACAGGTATATTTAATAAATATATCCAAAATGACAAAACATAACAAAATTGTTCAAACTAAAATGAAAACAGAAAATATAAAAATAAAAACTATAATAGTATCTCAATAATACTAAAATACCACTGCCTCCAAATACTTAATGATTTACAGATGCTTTTGATGTTAAAGGGATAGTTCACTTTGAAATTAAATTTTGGTATGTTTTAGCTTACCTCAAGGGCATCCAAGATGTAGGTGTCTTTTTTTCCACAGTAGTTTCAATGTTGATATTTTTAGGTCAAACCGTTCTTGTCTGTAAGTCATTTAATGCAGGTCTGTGGTCACTGTCTCAAAGAGCATGCACAGAGTCCAAACTAAAGGAGAACTTGGTAACTTTTTTAACTTAATAAAACTGTCTAGAATTCATTTGGATGGTTAAACAACCTGTTCTGGTGATATTGGTGACTTTCCCCGCTCCCCCCAGCGTTCCCAGGCGAAAAACCAACCTTGCAACTTGGGGACTACCGTCCCGGTGTGGTGAACAATCGGGTCCGGCTGAAGAGATGAGCCCGGGCTTAGGACCCAAGCAATCCGATTGGTTCAAAGCACGTTTTATGGGTAATAGCTTTAGTGCCTGGTTACAAATCATACAAAATCACTTTATTAAAGAAGACGTTTGTACTACGTTATAACGAGTCATTAATGCCTATTTACGTTTCATATGGTACTAGTATTTAACCGAAGCTATAGATTGTGAAATTAAACATTTCTCGTTGTTAGTGTGTTTTTTAGTTAGCTTAGATAGATCATTAATCTATAATTTGTTCCCTGGCAAAATCTGTATAAACAAACAACATATTTGAGATTAAAACAACTACATTCTCGACTGAAAAACTCTTAAAACTACATTTCATGACACAATAACAGTAGTATTTTTACATTTTCGCTGTCTTTCTCCTCTGCTATTGACGCAACTTGAGATTTAGATCAGGCATACTACTGGCATACTAATGGGGTCCTAAGCCCGGACTCATCTCTTCAGCCGGACCCGATTGTTCACCACACCTGCAAGATAGAAATTGGAAGTCTCGTGAGAAGCGAGAACGAGCGCGAAACACGAATTGCTTTACGGCAATTCGACATAAACACACACGCATGTATGATGTATTACCAGATTACCCACCTCGGTAGACATAGCTCCACACGATACAGTTGGCTTGCTCCGATCAAAACAAACGCACATGAGCAGCGGTAGAGAGGGGGAGGAGGCCGCCGCAAGTGAGTTTTTTACGACCGTGTTGTGAAATATACCCCCCCACCCCCACAGCTGTAGGGGGAGCTCGTGGGGAAAACATGCGACAACAAAAGGAAAAATCAACGAAGAAGTGACTAGAGTTCGCTAGAGTTGCCGAGTTCTCCTTTAAACAATTCCCCATCGTAAGTACACATTGATGGCCTAAGACACGAAACGAGCGGTTTGTGTGAGAAAACGAACAGTATTTATATCGTTTTTAACTCTTGTACACAGCCACTTCCAAGTGATCTGAGGGCGTGCGCGCATCCTGTTGTGTGACGTGTACGCAGACTGGTGCATACACTAGAATAGATGTCGCCTTGCCTACGGCATTCGTTCCAATGAATTCGTTCCAGCGACATCTAGTGTACATATCTCTATGCACCAGTCTGTGTACACATCACACACCAGGATGCGCGAGCGCCCTCAGATCACTTGGACGTGGCTGTGTACAAGAGTTAAAAACGATATAAATACTGTTCGTTTTCCCACACAAACCGCTCGTTTCGTGTCTTAGGCCATCAATGTGTACTTACGATGGGGAATTGTTTAATTTGGACGATGGGGAATTGTTTTAATTTGGACTCTGTGCATGCTCTTTGAGACAGTGACCACAGACCTGCATTAAATGACTGACAGACAAGAACGGTTTGACCTAAAAATATCAACATTGAAACTACTGCGGAAAAAAAGACACCTACATCTTGGATGCCCTTGAGGTAAGCTAAAACATACCAAAATTTAATTTCAAAGTGAACTATCCCTTTAAGCATTTCTATAAAGGAAAGTCCCACCAAAATGACATATTTAAAAAAAAAAATCCTTGGAAAAAAAAATCGCCATGCCTTAAAATAGCTTGTAACTCTACACTCTTGCCTCGTTTTCACCACATAGACTTATAAACGACATTAAAAGCTTGATTTTCATCATAGGGGGACTTTAAAAATGCAAATGCACACATTAATTCAGCTGTAAATAAGTCTGATTTCAAATAGCATTCTGAGTTACAGTAGGAGAGACATTATGATGGTCTCTAGCAACCTGACTGGTAAAATATGAGGAGAGATTGTTGCTGTTTTCTTGTTGTTTATGTCAAAAAATCATCGTTCTGATGTGTATGATCTGATCATACCCTGTTTGTGACCATAGCAGATCATACTTTATTCATCGTATGCAGTGCTGCTGCTGCAGGCCTCATCCTCTGCATCATCACCATTGTTATTTTTTGCAAATGTGAGTATGATTATGTTTAACTCTTTAACAATTAATACAACTCAGATTACTTCGATTTGTAGAAACCATTGACTCCAACAGGGGAAAATATTTTTTTTAGTAACAGCGACTTCAATTAAAATAAGGAAATTGCATAAAGAATCTTACTTTATTCATGTTACACAATAATGAAAGTTAAGAAATAGTTCAGCAGTTAAAAAAGAAGGCAAGAATTTGACGTAAATAATTGCTATCTTCCTCCCTCTGTTCAAACACCTCTCTATCTCTATACATCAGTATCCTTCCTATGACTGTTTCTGCTTTCTGTCACCCTGACATCAAATTCTCAAGAACAGCATTTTTATGTTTTCAGAACAACATCTGAAATTTAAAAAAAAGGGAATGAATGAACGTGTCTGTTTGTAGCATACTGTGAACTAAAAACAGTTAACACTAAACATCTAGTTTAGCTGGTCTCCCAGTCTGACCAGCTTGACAAAACCCCAGCAGGCCAGCTGAACAGCTTGATGAGACCAGTTTAACTCAGCTAAGAACAACAAATTAGCTAGTTTTGGATCTTATTTTGAGCAAGGAAGTGAGTAAGACCAAGTTACCACAGTTTAACGAAACAAACAACAGTAGCCTATTTATAGTAGTTACATGGAAAAGTAGCTAAAGATGTTTTATTCATCTACTGATGCATTAATAGTCCTCATGGATCACTAAAACTTCATTTAAATTCGTCCTCCACTAGATAAACCGCAGTAAATAAACATTTACCACAATTACTGTCAAAAAAGATTTAAGTTTTTATAATTGTACTGTTAAAACAATCATTTTAGTATATAAAGTTAATTTTTTTTATACCAAAATCACCATAACGGTTTACATTACACAAACCACTGTTATAAATGATTTAGGCCTAAACTGTTGTTAATTGTATTTGTTTTTCTATGTCTGTTTGATTGCGCAGGCAGAAAGCGAGACGAAAATGGATCTATAGTGTTCACCAATAAAGTCTATGAGAACTTCAGTTTCGCCATGGCCCGCCAGAACACACAGCCCATTGCTAAACCTCAGCCAGAAGAGTGTATTTATGAGAACTAACTGCTGCTGCTTACTTCAGTCTGGAGCTGAGTTTCATTTTAATGACATGGCATCTGTCCAGAGGCACTTGTCGCTGTGCTTAGTGACACATCCGTTGGCACATCCGGTCTTCATTGGCATGTGCCAGTGGATAGTACACGTTATAGCGAAACACTGACACCAAGGGGTTGTTTACGATACCGTTTTCAATTAAAACGGTAAAAAAAATTATGCGTTTTGGGTGCATAAACGGGTTTCAAAGTGTACGTTTTTGATAACGGTCTAGTTTTTGTTGTTTACAAGAGTTTCCATGTAAACAACAAAAACGCGTACAGATGGTACTCAACCAGAATAATACTTTTATTATCGTTCCCGCGGCGGTAAATTGCGGGTGTGTATTTGCAACCTCTTACCGCTAAGTGGCGCTACAATCACAGACCTTGCAAAGTGTCAGTTTATTCTCTCTATTGCGTAATCTGCCGCCGCGCCGCGAGTTGAGTTTCCATGTAAACAACAAAAACGCGTATCTCTGAAGACGATGGCGGTATGACATGCGTATTACGTGTTCAGTCTATAGTGTTTCATTTCGCCTGGCAGCAGAATATCCACTGGCACATTGCCAATGAAGACTAGATGTGTCACTAAGCATAGCGGCATGTGCCATTGGCTTCTGTGCGTCCGATGCCATGTCACTAAATGTTAAAACCGCTACTGGTGATTTATTTAAAGCCAGGTGGGACCAGTTGTTACAAAGGCAGTACCCGTGTTATGTGGTTTTTCTAAGACATTTGAATGATGGTGCACTTTGAATGTGAAGAAACTGGCCACTTACTGACTTAAAAACTGTAAGCTGGCACTTTTATCAGTGATTTTGAAGTAACTTTGTTTTTATTATATCTAGCCTAATAAACTATTATGTGTCGTAAAATAAATTATATGATTATGAACAGGACTTCATATATGTTTTTATTAGATAAAATGTTATGGCATTATTACAATCTCTCTTTGCACTTTTTGTGATGTGACTTTTGGTATGGTATTTGGACTATTGTACTATTTCATTTCTTGTAAATAAATAACATGTTATAAAATTATTTTTGTAGCCTCTACTGTCAAACCAAATTTTGCAGAAAATAATCTCACACTTATTCATTATCTAACACACTACTGTATCTACTATTCTCTGATGATCTTCTGATGAAAAATTATCACTTAATTATGGTCATAGTTTAAGCAAATGTATCTTCAGCTCTGAGTAGATGTCAGTAGTTTATTTAGTAAAAATGTAAACTTTGCTCCTTTTAGCACAGGGTGCTTTATAGATCTAAATTTCCAAGTTCTATGAGTGTTTGTGGTTGACAAGTAGATTTTACTGTCACATTGCACATGAATAAGAATATTGAATATTGAATACATGAATATTCTCGTTGCTTGATAAACGTATGGTTGAGCCACTGTAGTCACTTGGACTATTTTAAACATTGTCTTTACTAACTTTCTGGGCTGGCAAGTTTCAATAACATAGAAGCCTATGGAGGAGTGAAACAGCTCTCAGATTTAATCAAAAATATCTTGTGTTACGAAGATGAACGAAAGTCTTACGGGGTTGGAACAACATGAGGGTGAGTAATTACTGACAGAATTTGCATTTTTTGGGTGGACTATCCCTTTAATTCATGCTTCAAAACCTACTTACTGTGTCAGTAAATTGGCCAATGCCATCAACATAAAGTGTTTTTGTCATTGTGTGAGTCACACTAGGTAAAAAGTTTAGTTGGTTTTTCATTATGGAAATATTTGTTATATACAAAAAATCATAATTTTTTTGTATAAATATAGATGTAGGCCTATTTATACAGTGCTGCTGTAGCTGCTTCTGTTTAAGGTTATGACTGGGCAAACTCCATATGTATGATACCAAACTTGATTGGTTGATTGGCAAGATTATGATTCCTATTTCATAAAAATGACAGGTCATTTACTGTAACAAACGCCGGTTAAGATTCCCCTGTCAGCCACTGGAGGTCTCACTCACCTGAGTACTAGTGTTAGTTTTGGACTTCATTTCCCAAGAACCCAAATGCAGGGACTGGTGGTTACTACACACACACGATCCTTATCACCAGACTATTTAAACCCTGCTTGTTCAGTCACACATTGTGAAGTCTTGTTTGCCCTGGCTGCATTTCTGAGCATTATTCTATCATTGTATCTTCTGCCTGTGTTTTGACCCTGCCTTGGTTTACCGTTTAAGACTCTTCTCTGTTTACCTGGACTCTTCTGCCGTTTGCTGCCTGCCCTGACCACGTTTGATGTCCTGTCTCTGATATTGTTGTTCACTCTGGTATTTCGACCCACGCCTGTTTGTACATTGTGCTTGCTTTATTTAAATAAACCGCACATGGATCCTACTCAGCCTGAGTCTCTGTTGCATTTACCAATTTAACAGACATTACAAACATTCCATGTCAGATATTTATGGAATATACATGCATGTTTGACAGATTTTTATAACTGAATGGATCATTTTGCATGTGATGGATCATGGCTCACATGATGAAATAATGTTTAGAAGTTGTCAAGAGTTTGCCAATTTCACTGAGAATCAACTCATCAGTTTTGACTTAGTTTTTCAGCAAGCCATGTGCATTTAGTTATTGTGCAAATTGTAAACAATTGTACTTATTCTTTTGCACACATGTGCCAAAACACATGCAATTTGCTTAAACCAATAAGAAAGTCACATCTGATGTGAACAAGAAACTAATTCTTCAGAAATCTGAACTTATTTTGAGAAACAAGAAATCTCATCCGAGAATTGAGCCAAAGCGATTGAGGAAAAACTGTAATTTCCTCTGTAAAATTTGTAATGCACACACATGTGTCTGTCGCCTTCTGAATTACTTAGAAATGAAATCACCTTAGCCCAGTTTTACAGCATGAGACACTTCAGGATAACACAGCGAGACCGCAGCCATACGCAACACTTTCCCTGGAAAGAGGGAAGGTGAGTGTGTGAATGTAATGAGGAAAACTATTTTATATGTATTTGGATTTAATGCAACATGGAATGTTAATCTTTATCTTTAGTTGTCCAGTTAAAACAACAGTTATTCATTTCACTGTACACTCTTAAAAATGAAGGTGCCAGGAAGAACCAAAAAGGGGGTTTCACAGCGATGCCATAGAAGAACCTTTTTTGGTTCCTCAAAGAACCTTTCACTGAAAGGTTCCTTAAAGAACCTATTTTTTTCTTAGTGCCATAAAGAACCTTTTTCGGTACTGCAAAGAACCCTTCTCAAAGGTTCCTTTTATGTTACTATTGTACGTTTACATTTATTTTCGGGCCACCACAGTTTTAACATAGGAAGCACAAATCTATTTGTGGCGGTCAGTGTGAAAATTGTGGCAGGCCGCCACAAATAAATCAATGTATGGGAAACACAAATTCACATGAGATTGATGGTGAAGAACCCTTTTATAATCTAAAGAACCTTTTGGCGCTACAAAGAACCTTTTGTGCAATGGAAAGGTTCCTTGGATGTTAAAGGATCTTCATGGAACCATATACCCCAACCAAAGAACCTCCAACCTGCCTGTGACTTTCTTTCTTTCTTGTTCTGTTGTGGCTGATTACTTACGCCTTCAGCTTTCTGCAATAAGAATGTTAAATACGCTAAATCTATCCATCGATGGTTGGATGGATGGACTGATCGATCTATCTAATCTTATCACTTGGATATGTCCCATTAAGGAAGAAAAGACTATCGCAAGATCCATTTTATGCTGACTAAGGCATTTTTATGCCCTTCCCTCGCTATCTTCCCTGCTTCTCTTTTACTCTGATGTATGTCATTGCTTACTTTGCACAAGTGTCCACTATTGGTGAAACCCTTGCAATGGGTTTAAATGGAATGCCCTAAGCCCTTGATCACTTGTAATCTGCTATGGAGCATGTCTATAGTGAGTTGCTGTTATGACGCCACAATCATGTTGCATTGTGGTCTATGGATCTGCCTGAAGTGTAGACTTGCTCCCTCGGTCAAAATCAAGGGGTCGAAGGTTGTGTCCAAATAAACTTCCCTCGTCCACTTGACAAAGTTGAACAAAGTTGGGAAGTGCTAAGGGAAGTTCGCAAGCCTATTTCTAAAAATAGAGTTAAACACAGCCTAAGTGAGAACAAGAGAAGTTTAAAGCTTACAGGCTTCCATATGTTGTCAGCCTGCGATTACTTTTGGGATTTCTAAATTTTCTCAATTCTGTCAAGTCTGCATTTGACGCATCCTCGATATCAAGAATTTTCTTTCTTGCGTCCTCTGTACTTGTGTTCTTTAGTATTGGAATTGAACTTCGATGGTTAATGATGACCTAATACTAAAACACAAGAATGCAAGACTGGATAAGAATAAATGAACGCGTTTTTGCTTTTCCATTGCATGTCTAGACGGATGTTATTGACCGTTGCGCTCACGTCTTGCAAAATTCAGCACTCAAGTTAAAGTTGACAGTTACGTGGGGGGTTAAAATTTTTTGATTTAAGGGCATACGAAAGGTCATGCTATAATTCTAGGGAGGAAATTACCTAGATTAGTCACTTTCTGCAGAAGAGAAATTCAGAGGAGAAAACAAACAGTAATTTTTGAATGCATGCCATTTGCCAATTTTAGGAGTACAATATAGATGACCTCAAAGGTAATAGATTTAGACTAAAAACAATCAAACTCACATTTTAATTTCCTGAGTCTGTCTGTAGTGATGGCTTTGACTGTGGTATTATGGGATACATAAACATTTAAAAAAAAATTATCTATATGTTAGATATAGTATCAGCAGTTGACATGAAAAAAAAAAAAACTGTTTCAGGTTAGCTTAAACACAAAACAGCCTGAAATAACACTGCATTACATAAATGATCATGAGGAAATAGCTTTCAAAGAGCAATAAGAGCCAGCCCTACGATGTGCAACTGCAGGCCGTAGAGGTTACGATAAGTAATCTTAATTTATTTTACATGTACTGCCTTTGCACGTTCAACATTGACCTACATCAGCCTTTGATGCATCACCTGCCTCAACATACATTCACAACCTCCTACACAGTGGGGTTAAAATAGCCAGGCCACTTCATTGCTTTTTCTGTTCAGCTTTCCAATCAGAACATGAAGATGTTGATCAACAAAAGAGGTTTTGGTGGAAATGAGGTCTACAGGGCATTTGTTTCAGGGCATTGCTACACTATCTGTTATATAGTCCCATCAATCAACTGTAACCAAAAAAAATAATTCTTGCCTGACAAAAATCATAAATGTGTGTTAACTTTGGAAAGTTACCATGAAGAGTCTTAATTTATTAATATCTTTCACAATAATGCAGTTTAAGTAGTTCAGCAGTTTAAAAATGAACACAAGAAACTCGCTATATATAACCTACATCAGAATCCTTCCTTATGTCTATTTCTGCTTTCCGTCACCATGATCTCAAAATCTTAAGGAAGGCATTTTATATTTTCAGAACATGATGTAGACACTTAAAATAGTGAAAGAACATTCGAAGCATATGGTGAACAACTTAAATAAAAAAAAACAACAACAGCTAAAACCAATCTAAGTCCAGTTAAAAAGGAACGTACTCATAATGTTCTGGGAAGGTTCTTTCAAACTTATGACAAACAAAAAAAAATATCAGTAATGTTAATAGAACGTTCATTCAAAGTTATCTAGTATTTAGTAATATCCTCAAAACTTTAGCACAAAAACGCTAATCATAAATTGTTTGTGGAATGATTTTTGTAATGTATTTTTTTTTCCTGGAATGTTTTTGTTTGGTGTTTTTTAAAGGAGAACTCCGGTGAATTTTAACATTGAGCTAATTTTTTTTGTAAATTTGGAGTGCTGTCAATACAGAGAACAACGACAAAAATCGGTGTTGCCTACACCGTGTTATCCTCTTTTTAAAATTTGCACCCTGTTGACTTCAATGGGGCAAGTTTTAAACCTGCTTTTAGCCTCTTAACATCCTTGATGTGTCATTACAAGTGCACAGCCAATGTGAGTGGTTCCTTCAGAGTGAACACGGGTCAATCTGACTGCAGTAGATGTGAAAGATATGAATAAAAATGAAGTTAATTCAGCCAGCGCTCATACCTGTATTTACATCCTGTTTTTGGTCGAAGTCCAAAGTAGTCGATTGTCGAGTTCACGCGCGTGATCATAGGTACTAAACCTATGCGCGTGAACTCGACAATCGATTACTATGGACTTTGACCAAAAACAGGATGTAAATACAGGTATGAGCGCTGGCTGAATTAACTTCATTTTTATTCATATCTTTCACATCTACTGCAGTCAGATTGACCCGTGTTCACTCTGAAGGAATCACTCACATTGGCTGTGCACTTGTAATGACACATCAAGGATGTTAAGAGGCTAAAAGCAGGTTTAAAACTTGCCCCATTGAAGTCAACAGGGTGCAAATTTTAAAAAGAGGATAACATGGTGTAGGCAACACCGATTTTTGTCGTTGTTCTCTGTACTGACAACACTCCAAATGTACAAAAAAATGAGCTCAATGTTAAAATTGACCGGAGTTCTCCTTTAACAAGCAAAATTCTCAAAAAAGGGGGATTTTCACACTGACTTTGTTTGCTGCGGTTCGAATCCGAGTGTGTTTGTTCCTGGTGCCCCCACAGCATGGGCCTACTTGATTCTATCAAACCCTGGTGCATTTGTGCACAGTGTGCATGATAGAAAACACAACGCAGGTCAATATATTACAATGTCCTTTGCGAAGACACCTTTTACTTCCTGAAAAAGTGCAGACTCAAGTTCAAGTTGCTTTCACATTCACACAAATCGCACCATATCTCTATGCAAACAAACTCAGACCACCAGTTACAGATAGTCTCGTATTTAGTACCCCGGGACGCTGCCCGGTCCGCAGCTTTCAGATTACCATTTTTTTGTGCAAACTATTCTTTGTTGAAATAAACTGCCATTATAAAAAAAAATAATAATGTAGTTGCTGCATACAATTGGGAGTTACAACTTAACAATTGAAATAAGCTAACATTACCACTGGGTTTGTTTGATTGTGTAGGCAGAAATACAAGTGACGAAAATGGATCTAAATAATCTAAATGGTTCAGTAATAAAGTCTTTGCTAAACCACAGCCATGAGTGGTAACAACTACTGCTTACTAACCTTTAATGCTGGACGCGCCTTGTTACAAAGGCAATATGTAGGCTAAAGTTTGTTAAGTGGTTTTACTGAGATACAGTGTGCGTGCTCTCTGAATGTGATGGAAATTCTTATTGTATTGTCTATAATGCCTTCATGTTGACATGAAAAAAAAAAAAAAAAAAACCGGTAAGCTGTTAACGGTAAGTTGGTAAACAGCAAGTATTTTTCGAGTAACTGTGTTGTCATTGCTTTTAAGCATTGAATAGGAGCAACAATTATGTGTGGTATATTAAAGTGTTCATGACATTTTTTTTTATTACTTTAATATGTTCCTTGAGGTTTAATTATAATGTTAACACAATTATATATATATATATATATATACAGACCCTTTCCAAAAAATTAGAATATCATGGAAAAGTTTATTTATTTCCATAATTCCATTCAAAACGTTAAACTTCCATAGATTATAGATTCAGGGCCCTCAACTTAAACGATTTCAAATATTTAGTTGTTTATTTGTACATAATTTGGGCTTCCAGCTCATAAAACCCACGAAAACAGGATTTCAAAAAATTAGAATATTACATGAAATCACACAGTAATTACACAGTGATACCATGGTCATTGAACCAGGTTTTGGTTCTTTTGGCAGTGTGGGCAGGTGCAAATCCTGCTGGAAAATGAAGGAAGCATGAAGTGCTCTGAAAATGTCCTGGTAGACGGCTGCGTTGACTCTGGATTTAATAAAGCACAGTGGACCAAAGTCCTCTTTTCTGATGAGAGCAAATTTTGCATCTCATTTAGAAACCAAGGTCCCAGAGTCTGGAGGAAGAATGGAGAGGCACACAATCCAAGATGCTTGAAGTCCAGTGTGAAGTTTCCACAGTCTGTGTTGGTTTGGGGAGCCATGTCATCGGCTGGTGTTGTCCACTGTGCTGTCCACTCAACGCAGCCGTCTACCAGGACATTTCCAGAGCACTTCATGCTTCCTTCATTTTCCAGCAGGATTTGCACCTGCCCACACTGCCAAAAGAACCAAAACCTGGTTCAATGACCATGGTATCACTGTGTAATTACTGTGTGATTTCATGTAATATTCGAATTTTTTGAAATCCTGTTTCCGTGGGTTTTATGAGCTGGAAGCCCAAATTATGTACAAATAAACAACTAAATACTTGAAATCGTTTAAGTTGTGGGCCCTGAATCTATAATCTATGGAAGTTTAACATTTTGAATGGAATTATGGAAATAAACTTTTCCATGATATTCTAATTTTTTGGAAAGGGTCTGTATATGATCTGATTTTAAGGGGCGGCTCCTTTAAGGCTTGTCAGTCAATGATTGGTTATCATTCATCATTGCATAAAACAGTATCAACACCCAAGTACCCAAGTGTTTTGAAAACATAATCCACATAAAACCATAATTTACAGACAAAGGATTATTACAAATCATTTCATAATCATCGGATTGTGATGCTGTCAGATCTGGTACTGCTTCATCTTTAAGCAAAAGTTATTTTGCGAACTCTCCATTACACTGTACCTCGCTGGCAAAAAAAAAATGCTCAGAACAAACATAATTCTCTGATGCAAAATTAAAATGATCCATGCACTTGTTTCCGACGCTGGCATCCCATCTGAAAGTCACATGTATATTATATATATATTAGAGGTGGGCATAGATTAATTTTTTTAATCTAGATTAATCTAGATTAATTTTGAAATTAATCTAGATTAATCTAGATTAAAATGGCTCATTTGAATTCTGCCGAAGGCATTCAGAATATGTGTGCTACCCAAATAATGACTATAAAAGTAAGTCTTTGAGAACGGGTTTCTCAAGCCAGGTGGCGCATTAGACCAGGGGCTCATCTCCTGTTTCCAAAATGCATCACAAACTGCTTGAGAAAGCTGTTCTACTCATAGACTGTAAAAGGTTACTACTGTACTGTTACCGTACGTAGGCAACATTAGGTAGGCCTATGTTATTATCAACTACTATAGGCTATCAATTAGGGATGGGCGATATGGCCTAAAATCCATATTGTGATATACATTGCAGCCTCTTGCAGACCCTGCTAAACAACTGCTAAATGTTTGTTTTGTTTTGTTTTTTTTGAAAGGGTGTATGTAGTTTTGAGAACATAGCCTATATTGTGCAAAACTGTAAGTATACAACATAATTTTGCAGATAAATAAAATTTAAGTACACTAGCTGCAGAGAGTAGGTCTAATGTTTATTATGGCTTGGAGCTTATGAAACCCCAAATTTAAAATTAGAATATTGTCTAACTGATGTCTTTTAAGTTAAAAAGAAACACAACAACGATTCTTAAAATCGGGCGCTTTTAATAAAAAGAGATTATGTGCTACACCACTCACTAAAGTATATTACTGCGAATACTATGCGCGCGCTGGTATTCAGTGATATGTTTCGTTTTGAATTTGAGGTGGTAGAACGGATTAGTCGTGTGTTAACTTACCGAACTGTTACACCACACAGTCTACGTCGGACGGCTTAAATCCGAACCAAGTCCAAATAATGGATGTTGCACCGATCTTTTACACCAGCTTTCACTTTCAGCCGTGTTTACTTAAGATGACGACGAATATGATGCGTTGCGGCCGGGTGTTCCTCGCGGCCGCGGGTAGATTGCGTCATCATAGCTTGTGTAGTATAGAGCCAGCTCCCAACCCAACTTTTAGATTAGAATAGATTAACGGCGATATTTTTTTTATCGCGCGATAAGAGTCTCGCGTTAACGCCGATAACGGCCCACCACTAATATATATATATATATATATATATATATATAGGCTATATATATATATAATATTCCCATATTCAAGTGAGCTGTTAAAACTGGTCGTGTCAAAGCAAACGTTCTTTCACTCTTCCATTTGTCCTGTTTTCGACAGACTCAAGTGAGTGGAATATGTCAGAAACTGAACTTGCATCTGTATATTGTATCCGGTGTAGACAGCATCTGTAATTACAATAGCTTATGTGCTTGTGACACGACGCAACACTCGCATCCAGTGTAAATGTCAGCTGTTAAGTAAGAGTCATTTATTCTTGTGACATGTGAAGAAGACCAAGTATGAGTCCTGAGTTTGTCCTCTCCATCCAAGTTAGTGCACACACATTTTGAGTAGTGAGTAGAAAACACACACACACACACACACACACACACACACACACACCGCAAACCGTAGACACACACCCAGAACAGTGGGCAGCCATTTTGCTAGGGAGGACATGGGGGTTATGTGCCTTGCTCAAAGGCACCTTAGTCATTTCCCGTCAGTATTCAGAATCGAACCCACACCAGTCTGACTGCATCATTGCAATCTCTCTTTGCACTTTTTGTCACATTACTTTTTTGGGTTTTTGTTATGGTATTTAGACTAATGATGTTGAAATTGTATTTTACTTGCAAATTAATTGTAGCCTGTATCTTTTTGTAAATAACACGTCATAAAAATGTTTTGCATCCAAACTGCAAACCAAACTGTCACTATCTCACACCATCTCTAGGCACTGATGAACTTGCAGTGAAAAATTATAATGACTCACTATAATAATGATCATTTTCTGTTCTAAGTAAATACCAGTGGTTTACACAGGTTACACGTGCGTCATAGGCCTGAAACTAAATTTTCCAGTCTTGCCCATGTTTGTGGTTGACAAGCATTTACATGAAGATATGATGCAACTCTTACATCCTTTTCTTTCACTTAATTCCAGCTAACAAGCAAATTTAGAGTATAAAATTAAAATAAAATAAATGTAGTAAATTAATTTACATCTCTATATTACACTCTGTTGGTGGTTGAAAATTGGATAAACAGTCCTGAGTGTAAGATTTTGTTTGGTGGAGTTCTTATTTATTTAGATTTATATTTGTCTATACCTAGCATCTTTTTAAAATGTGTGATGAAATATACAAGGAATTTGACGAGATCCAGGTGATAAATTGTTATAACTGCGGCTAACCTCTGCATTACCTAAAGAGGAAATCATTATGCAAGCCCAGTTTTAGCATGAGGCGTCTGAGCAAGAGAGATCGGATCGCAGCCACATTTGACACTTTCCCAGGAAAGAGCAATGGTGAGTGTGATTCTTATGAAGATGTGTGAAAATTATTTTAGATCTAAATGAATATAATGCTTTTGCTAAGCTGAAAGAATATTTAATCGTTCTTTTTCGGGGGGTGGGGGGAGATATGCTGCTCTGAATCTTATCACTTAACTCATAAGATCTTTGTTGAAATGATATTCATATGACATTTCTGTTTAATGTGTAAACTTTTTTGCAGTGTTTCTCTCTGATCTGTTGTGGGTGGATGCTGCTGTCTTCGGTTTTCGGTAATAGAAATTGCATTAAAGAAATCAAAAGTACTTGAAGTTGAATCTATCAGAAATGTTGCGCCTCAGCAAACAACACAGGAAGCTCCTGCATGTGCAACGAGAGAGAAAGCATGAGAAATTAAAGTTGTTGCTGGTCTTTGTTTTTCAGCTTTTGGCAATGCGGCAGCAAATAACACTACAACTTTATTTGTCAGTCATGGACAGTCTGCCAAAATTACCTGCAACTACAGACGAACAAATGACACAGAAATCATGACAGTGAATCTTCAAACATTAAATCATAAACTGTGTTCATATTTACATGTGGATTCATGGAAAAAACAAGATTGTAAAGATCACATCAGATTCATATGGATTAAAGAGATTATGGAAATATCTTTTGAGCTATTAAATCTCCAAAATCAGGACACCGGCACATACATCTGTACTGTGAAGAGGATTGCAAAACCACCTGAAAAGGATCTGGGAGTAGAAAGAGTTGAAGTTATTGGTAAATACTTCTTTGTACTCAGAAAAAAAAGAAGAAAAAACCCATCAATAGATATATTATAATAATGTTTTCGTGAATTCCTGCAGTACGTCCCGTCTTGTCTCTGTCCTGTGAGAAGTGGCCTAATGGATCTCCCATGCTAGTGTGTTCTGTGGGATTTTACCATGATTCTCTTGAACAGCTGTGGATGAAAGATGGAGACGTTCTCAACAGCTCACACAAATCTTTCAATGGATCCTCATACCTTGTACTGCCGCCACACACCTTCAGTGACACAATCTACTCTTGCTGGGTAAACCACTCATCATTAAACCAACCACTTGTGGGCAATTTATCAAGCTCTGTCTGCTATGAAAGAGGGGGTAAGTTTTGAGATATTGCGCATTTTTATTTAAATGTTATATACTATATTTATGAGGCCTTCACAATTATTCTGTCTTGTAGGTGTGACTGTGAAAGTGTTTATCATCTCGTCGGTGTTGGCTGTCTTTTTGATCATTGCATTCATATTCATTGCAGTCATGTGTAAATGTTACAGTAAGTCTCACTTTACATCCTAAAAGTCTCACTTTGTTTAAAAATGTCATTCTGAAACTGGAACGTGTAAAAAAAACAAAAACAAAATTGCAAACACAGGGCCGTTGAAAGTGTTTCTCTCAGAATTTCTTGCTATTAATTATATGCAAAATGTCATAGGCATCAAGTGTCATGTTATCACATTATAAAAGAAGTAACATTATCTCATCAGTCACAGTGAGTCACAAATCTCCCACGCTTTTAGTACCTGTTCTTGGTTTCATTGGTAAACCTTAACGACCTCCTGTCGTCTATCTGAACCTGATCATGCCCACAAATGTATTAATGTAATAGTGTTCATTTCCCCTCACATGTAATTTAGACTTTCGTCACCATGTGCAATGACTAAATAAATGTTTTAATGTTTTTCCAGGAAGAGCACGTTCACGGTCTGTGCCTCCTGTATACATGAGTGTCACACCTGAGCCTTTCCTCCACGATCACCTGCATTCTGAGATGTTGTATTCAACACTCGGTGACCATCATGCAGTTCCATGCAGCCCTGTTAAAGTAAACACTGAATAAAGACACAATGACAGATCTCTGTGTATTCACTACCCTAGTACAATACAACAAGTAGTTCTGGTCTTCAAATTTGATTGACGGAGTAGCATTCCAAAAGTGCATTAGTGGAGGAGATTCGTCGAGTTTTTCAGCAGGTTACATCAATACGCCATGCAGGCAACAATTGATTGTTATATTAAACAAGTTGTCATTGTCATGCGTTCAATTGATCATGCATTCAGTTCATTTGTTTAGAAACATGGTATCATTCACTCAACCAAGTGATTAAAAAACTGATTTGTTCAAACACGTTTAATTTAGGAACAAAACAAGTGACTCTTTATGGGTGATTCATTGAATCATTCACTCAACCCATTCGTTCAAATAACAGTGAATCGTTTAGTTACTTAATATTTACATATTGCTTGTTGAGCAAAAACAAACACTCGCAATCGTGTCTGTTTGCCTGAATTTATTAGCACGGCTGTGATTATCTGCATCTGCTTCACTACTTCTCTTTTTCTACAGTGTTCTACAGTATTCATTCTGTAGATTTTGGGAAGTCTGTGTTGACAAATTTCACGTGATGTTCTCGGAGCTGTTCACGTCGACTGGGAATTTTGCATTTTTATGGCAGCACTATCAATGCCTAAATACATCTACAGCAGTCAGGTGGTACAGTGGTCACATTTTACAAGTAGCACAAAAAATTCTCATCTGTAACTACAAGGACGTGAACGTTCCTTACAAATCTCATTATTATGGAAATTTATGAACGTATCTTGTCCTCAGTCATTTAGAGTGTTTTTTTCTGTAACCATTCACAAAGTCACAAAGTGTATGATGCGTAGTGTTTTAAAGGGGTCATATAATGGTACATGCACTTTTACAAGTTGATTGTACTGAAATGTGTGTTGGCAGTGCCTGTACACAACCATCATAAAATGATAAAAATCCATTCAGTGTTTTTTTTTTTTTAAATCTTCTTATATGTTTTCCCCTGCAGGAAAACATATAAGAAGTGTCTTCGATAAAGACATGTCTCAAATCAAGCCGTTCGACCGTGTGACATCGTGTGATAATCAAAATTATTTTCTCTCCTTAACAGGGCAAAAACATTTCTTTACAATTGCCTGAATAAAAATATGGCAAGCTTTAACATGCTAAACTAAAGACTTAAAATATCACTTAGTGTATAAATAAATACAAGGAAAACGTTTTCAAAGAGCTTCCGATTCATCAACCGAAACCTACGTGAAACTGCAGGCAGAAATTAGGTCTGAGCACATCATCCATGCACTGACTTACTTCATATCTACATTTTCACACGTGACCTAAATGACAGCTTCGCTGCATTTCACGTGCTTACAACCCCGCTGTGGTTAAAATAACTAGACCTCACCGCCTCTACAGAGCGTGAAGATGCTCTACAAAAGAGGTCTTAGTGCAGACCGTTATGAGCAAATGAAGTCTGTTAGACATTTGGTTTAACATTTAAAACGCCCTTGCACTTTTAGACATTGTCAGACAGCTGCAGGTCATGATGCTACACTTCTCCATTGTAGCTTGGACTATGTACAATGCCTCTTATATTGGTCCCTCCAATCAGTGAAGCCATAAAAGAAAAGGGAGCATTGTGATTGGCTGCTCCCTGGATGTATACAGATTAACTTTGTAGGTTGTAGGCCTATGTCGTAGAATAACTACATTATAATTTTTTTTTAAAATAAGCGTTAATTTATTTTTCTTTCAGTCTATAAATTAAGTAGCCTGCTCTCAGACAGCCTCAGTCGGATTGGATGGGCTTGTTTCTGAGTTGACCTAGGAAATTACGTCGCCACCTCAGACCAACATCACTTCTCCATTTGCACTATCATAAGTTAGAACAGTCAGCGAGACCCATGCAAAATGCAAAGAGGATGCAGTTTCTGAAATATGAAATGGTGAGAATATGGGAGTTTTATATTACAGTAGTAATTTATATAACAATATTTTTTTGTTTTACTTTTATAAATCAGCTTTTACTTTCTGACGTTTTTCAATCAAATTTGATATATGTTTTGGTCAGTTTTGTGAAGCTTAACTAAACAGTAATTCATGTGATATTTTGTAGTCTTGAAATGTATCACTTTGTGGAAAGTATGGCTGCACGTTTTGGGGGAAATGTCATATTGCGATTATTGAGGTCAATAATGCGATTGCGATATAGTAAACTGGTTTCATGAGTCAAATTGCTTAGTTCTCAAGGAAAATGCACACAGAGATTAGTGATAATGCTGAAATGTGTATTTCTCAACTCAGTGTTTTCAAATTAAAATAATATTTTTTACAAAATTGAATAATGACATCTTTGCATTACTGTTAACTTGTTATTGTCTCAATAGTACAATAGTATAAAATAAATTGCTAATGAAAATAAGATATATTGAACATTCTGTCCAGACAAACAGGGACATTTAAGCAGGATTTTGTGATTGTCAAAACATTTGGTAACTAAACAGAATTGTGTTAGGTTTAGTGACAATATGTTACAATGTTTACATGGTACAATGACTGATAGGCTACGGTTTTTATTATTGCTTGATCTTGTGATTTGATTCCGATCTTGAGTCAATATCGATTCATTAGGATAAATATTAGGTTGGCCTACAGTAGATACATGTTAACTTTTCTCAAGAAAAAAAAATATATCTCACCTAATGTTGTAAACATACAGAGAGCCCTGTCAGGCTTTACGCAGACCATACGCGCCACTAAACTGAAACTGACTGGTCTTCTTGTTATTAGCGGTGTAGAAAATGGGCAAACAGCTCTCAGGGAGAATGGGCTGTCATGTCCACACATGCATTTATTTACTTTATAAAATCGCAACATTTTGCGTCATATAGCGTAATCGCGCTTGAAATCACGATTGCGATATGATTAATCGTGCAGCACTTGTGGAAAGACTAGCTTCTTATGAATGCTTGAATCTGATTGGTCAATTGCTGAATTCTATTGTCAAATATGTTTGGGAAAATAATGATTTATAATAACTAAGTTGGCTTGGCAAGTGGTCTCCTACTTGTGCTAGTTTCATGTAGGCTATTGTGTACACTCTCATTTAACAAAGTAGCCTAATTTCAGTTCAAATCAATATTTCATGTTTATTTATTTAACTAGCCTAAACACCTAAGCATGTACAGTCAGCCAGTCATTATTTCAGAACAAACCAAACCAAAATATCTATTTGTAGTATAATCACTGTGTTTTTCTGTTTGTTCTTAATAGATATCATCAAAGTGCAACTTTGTGACCACATGTGCTCTGATGCTGCTGTCCTTATTTTCTGGTGATTATACAATACTGTTCAAAATGTTAAAATTCTCTGAATTGAATACTTTTAATATAACTTCAAATGTAAAACTGAATTGTCATCTTTTTCAGTTATAGGTGGACATTCAGAATTCAATGGCACCTCAGTTCAGACTGTTCATCAAGGAAAGTCAGTCAATATCAGTTGTAAATACAAACCATCAAGTGACATTGAATGTTTAACAGTGGAACTGAAAACTAATAATCAACTGTGTTCATTAAGGATGAGTAACAATTCATGGATAAATCAGTCATGTAAAGATCACATTAGATTTATTCCAAAGGAGACCGAGGAAATGTCATTTGAGGTATCAAATCTGCAGATAAATGATACTGGCACTTACAAATGTGTTGTGTCAAGAACCATACCACCTCCTTCTGTGCTTCTGGGTGAAGAAGGAACATTTGTTCAAGTGATTGGTAAGTTTATTATGAGTAGAATCAGAAATCATAGTGACTTGAGTGTATATCATATAACTGAGACAAATATCTGCTCCTAATACATGAGTTTTTTACTAATAACTCTTATATTTACTACAGCACAGCCCAAGGTGTCCGTGTCACATGTAAGAGCATCGGATGGAGTTCACACGATTCTTTGCCTCTCTGAGGGGTTTTACCCTTCTGCTCTAGAGCAGGTGTGGATGAGAAATGGAGGATTTCAGAACGTCTCTCGCACATACAACATTAACAAAACCAACCCAGATGGATCATTCACCCTCCATTCATATTTGAATGTCTCTGACTGTACAAACTACTCGTGTTGGGTAAATCACTCATCCCTGAGCCAACCAATGATTCTCCACCTGTCTCCTGACTGTTATGAGAACAGAGGTGCACGTAGCAATAAATACCAAAGTGTGTCTCATGCAAATATTTTCACAAATTATTAGAATTAGAATTATTATGCAATAATTGTGTTATGTTGCTCAATATCCCTCTTTCATAGGTAGGCCTATAACGTGGGTGGCTCTGGTGACTTGTGTGCTGCTGATTCTTGCCATACTGATCATCACAGTCGTGTGTGAGCGTTTAAGTAAGTTTAATATTTGATCTCCAAAATATAGAGTCTGTTCTTATAAATTTAAATCTCAGTTATCATTCTCTTGGAATGGAATTTTCCATTGTCCTCGGCGTCCTCCTGTAAATTCGTCCAGGCGCAGGCAAAACTCTTCCTCGATTTGCTAACAGGCGACTTTATCCGTATTTCTTCTCCTCCCGCTTCCAGTCGCCCTTCCTAGCGATTTTCCCGATGATTTAGTAATGATTTCATAAGCTGTATGAACTGTTCGTTTTTAAATCTCCTGGTCAACTGGCATTTGTAATGGGTATAAAACTGCACTTTTCGTTCCATGGACTGCCGTTCAAACGCACGCAAGCTTATTTGAAAAGTTTTGCTTGCATTTAAACTGCGAATTCGCATCACGTGACCAGTAGAAGATCGATATGTCATGTGTGACCTCTCTTGGCTTGCAGTAAAGTCGAGTAGATTGTATATTTTCTACATTTTGAGTGTTTTACCATTTGTTATGTTGAATTCATGTTTATAAAAAGACGCTTCAGCATGGTTTTAAAGCATAGACTGTAAAAAAGATGCACTGTGTAATTATTAGCGGCATCTAGTGGTGAATTGCAACCAACAGAAGTTACGGTGACCGACAGGAAAAGAAGTCATCATCTGAGACAGCAGAGAGTAGCCAGTTAAGCAATGAGGTTTCTTTACAAAGATAAATTAAGAAATTAGGTTTACTTATTTAGTAAAACGATATGTTATTGCAAAATATTATTGTTACTTGTTCATCATTATGTCAGAGTTTTTGACTTTAGCTTGCTTCTTTGCACGAAGAACAACATAGTGACGAAACGCGTTTGTCTCTTTATGGCTCCTGTAGAAACATATCGGCACGTTTCAATGTAAGGGGGCCCGCGGTGTATGTAGATGGAAATGGCTAATAAAACATAACGGTTCATAAGGTCTTTATACACCACTGAAAACGTATGTATACGATATTGCATTTGTCAGCAGATCCTCCCAAATATTACACAATGCACCTTTAAGTGTAGGTCTATACTGTTTATATTTGCCTATGTAAAAAAATCTTACAAAACCTCAGTGTAGTTTGATCTCTCAAACTAATATGCATGTTCTATTCTGCTAGTTAAGATCTTCCCAATTATGTAAATAACACATAACTATCTGTTCTGTTGAGTATGATGCTTTTACAACTCACATTTTCAAGTAAAGTGTTCGTTTTTCATGCCATGAAAAAAAGCATTCCTAATATGTCAGCAAATTTAAAAGCTGTTGTTAAGAATTGGTCATATTAAGGAAGATTCTTTAATGACAGCCTTAAATAACACCCCCTTTCTGGCTTGTGGTGCACTCATATTACTTAGGCTATGAATGGTAGATATTGCAAAGGCAATAAGTTGGAATAAGTCCCGCCTTCTAAATGATAGAGCCAATTGGCAACGTCATCGCCGGTTGCTATACAAACAGGCTAGTGAGATGCACAAAATGTAAATGCGAACTAGTGAAATGACATGACATGCTAGTGCAAAATAGGCACTGTTTTTGGAATTAGCACCCCAAAATTAATTGGATTTATGTTGAAGTATAGTGGAGTAATATTTTTTTTAGACTTTTTTTTACCCGAGTAATGACAGCAACTGTCGAACGTGCATGAAACCAAGGTTTTTTACTGTGACTCAAACTGAAAAGACCAAAACATGAACAGCTTACCAGATGCTCTGTTCACTCACGCACATGGTATTAGGCTAAGTGAAATACGCATGCTCCTCTTAGGACACTTAAATCACAGCATGAATATCAGAATTAGACTTTTTTTACTTGTTTTGCGTGTCTTCATAAATTCATTTTAAGAAAATGAACATTTTATGAATATAAATATATTAACAAAATAACGGTGCAAAGGGGAAGGGATGACTCCTCTTATAAGCATTGTTTTTTTCTTATCGTCTCATGAGCAATCAGAACAGATCAAGTCATTATTCTCATGTTCTTCCAGGAAGAGCACGTTCACAGACTGTGCCTACCGCATACAGGAATGTCACACCTGAGGATCACCTGCATTCTGAGGCATTCTATTCAACACTCAGTGACCATCATCCAGTTCCATGCAGCCCTGTCGGAGTCCGCTCATCTCCACAATAAACACGGAACGAAGACATTTTACTATGATTGATAGCCTGATCCATGTCTATATCATTCACTGACCAGACACCAACTTGTGTATGTGATTTATATTTCTATGATTTTTTACTTTGCTTAACATTTTGACTGTAAATGTGCTGCTGACAAAATATGACCATGAGGCCTCTGTTATTTGCAGCTTCAGCACTTTAAGAAGCCAATGAAATGGTTTGCTGAGTGCAGTTTTCTTTCTTGTGTTGATGTAACCTATGTAAATAATTCATTAATAAACTGTTCATTCTTTATTTGTCACGTGTAGCCTACTGCTTCTGCACTTTTGCCTATGACCTACATCCACTTTACATGTAGACATTGTGTGGTTAAAAGAACCGGTTCAGCTGCTCAGTCAGATCACGAAGATGATGCTCTAAAAAGAGTCTTGATGGAGACAAATACGAGCAAATAAAGTCTACAAGACATTTGGTTTCACTATTTGAACATTTTTAAGACATTGTCACTGCAACTTCAGGTCATAATGTTTCTTCTTTATAAAACTAAACCCCGAGTTGTTTTCAGACCCTTGCAACACTTTTATATGGGTGCCATCCAATCAATGAAGGCCTAAAAGAAGAAAACAGTTGTGATTGGCTTCTCGCTTGATGACAGAATCTAGGAGTGATAGATTTTTTTAAAGAAATAACTTTAATTTGTTTCTCTTCCACACATACACTCTGAGTATACTGTATCTCAGACTGCCTCAGTCGGATCGGTTGAGCTTGTTTCTGACTTTACAGCACAACCGCAGACCAACTTCTTCATTTTATTAGAACAGAGACCTGCAAAAAAATACAAGAGGATGCAGTCTCTGATAAAATGACAAGGTGAGTACATGGGAACTTTTGTAATACATGTAACAAGATCAGTAACGGATCATATCAATGGAAAAACATTACAATAATGCAGAGGAATTTTGTGTTGCTGGTGAACTTTTATCGACTTTTGTTTAAAACTGTTGACTTAACTGAAACGATACTTGTTTTGCTCCAAAGTGCTCTAGGGTATGTGCCATTTTGCGAGCTATACAGCAAATTCATATCAAACATGTAATGTATAATTAGAGGAAAGACAAAATGCTTATTGTGTGGCTCTCTGGCATAAGTCTGACTTGTCAATTATGGTGTTCTGTCCAAATATTTTAATAACATTAAGGTTTCATTGCTAACATGAACTAACAATTAAAAACAAAACTTATTTTTTTTAGTACCAAAAGTTATATCTGTTAGTTAATGCACTGTGAGCAATTTTTTAAAATAAATTTTTTAATAAAACATTTTTATAACATTAACAAAGGTTAACAAATGCTGTAAAATATATATATTGCTCATAGTTAATATTAGCTTACAAATTAGATGCATTTCCAAAATAATTAACATTGTAAATCTATTTTTATATATTTTGTACATTGACAACTCTACATTTTGTGGACACTAAATTGCGAAAGAGTAACTGATCTTTTTATCTTCTGTATTTTGTTTTTGAAAAGTTATTGTTCTTTTGTTCTTAAAAATTCATGATAACATGTTTTTCCATTACTTTAACTCATCAAAATATTTGAACAAAATTCTTTTTTCTTTTTTTTAAAAGTTGATTAAAATTACAGTTTTATTATACTTAAATATCAGCAACTGAACTTAAGTCGTTAAGTTGAATTAGGTTTTTTTTTAAATATTTGATTCTGTCGAAGAGTCGTGGAAACGCAATCAAATTATTTTCTTTTTCTTTTCTTTTCTTTTCTTTTTTTTTTTTTTTTTTTTTGCAGTTGGGGCAAATGGAAAAGCAAAAATAATATTTATAATATTTGCTATGATCTTTCATTCTTCATCTAGCCAGTAGAAGTTTACCCTGCTATATAGTTTACTTCTGTTCAAAACTGGGAAATCAATATCCCACTTTCTTTTTTCTTTAGATGTCATCAAAGTGTAACTCTGTGACCACATGTGTATGGATGCTTCTGTCTGGTTGGTATTTTAATTTGAAAATCTTATTTTAAATACTACACAGTATTTATATATAATATAAATATTTATTTATAAATAATTATTTTTATTTAATCAATATTATTTTAAATTAAATCTAGTGAAGTGATAACTAAAACATTATTATTATTATTATTGCTGCCCTGTCTTTTTCAGTTGTTATAGCTGGACATTCAGAATTCAATGGCATCTCAGTTCAGACTGTTCATCGAGGAAAGTCAGTCAATATCAGTTGTAAATACAAACCATCAAGTGACATTGAATGTTTAACAGTGGAACTGAAAACTAATAATCAACTGTGTTCATTAAGGATGAGTAACAATTCATGGATAAATCAGTCATGTAAAGATCACATTAGATTTATTCCAAAGACTGAGGAAATGTCATTTGAGGTATCAAATCTGCAGATAAATGATACTGGCACTTACAAATGTGTTGTGACAAGAACCATACCACCTCCTTCTGTGCTTCTGGGTGAAGAAGGAACATTTGTTCAAGTGATTGGTAAGTTTATTATGAGTAGAATCAGAAATCATAGTGACTTGAGTGTATATCATATAACTGAGACAAATATCTGCTCCTAATACATGAGCTTTTTACTAATAACTCTTATATTTACTATAGCACAGCCCAAGGTGTCCGTGTCACATGTAAGAGCATCGGATGGAGTTCACACGATTCTTTGCCTCTCTGAGGGGTTTTACCCTTCTGCTCTAGAGCAGGTGTGGATGAGAAATGGAGGATTTCAGAACGTCCCTCTCACATACAACATTAACAAAACCAACCCAGATGGATCATTCACCCTCCATTCATATTTGAAGGTCTCTGACTGTACAAACTACTCGTGTTGGGTAAATCACTCATCCCTGAGCCAACCAATGATTCTCCACCTGTCTCCTGCTGACTGTTATGAGAACAGAGGGAGGTTTAGAGGTATTACACATTACATACATACATACATCTTTTTATTCTGTATAGAAACATCAGAATACATAATGACCCTCCAATAATCATATTTTATAGACTCTCATATTTGGATAGTTTTGTTCACCTCTGCACTGCTGACTCTTGTCCTCCTGATCATCGCAGTAATGTGTGAGTCATTGAGTTTATCTCTAACACAATGCCTTCCTCGTGTTTTCATCAATATGAACATCATTGATCAGATGTTTTTTTGCATCAATAATCTCTTCTAAAGGTTGTCCATGGAGATCCTGTCAACAGCCTGTAGAGGTCAGTGTCCCATCCGAGCTCATCCTGCACTCTGAACTGAAGACTGAGGTGCTGTATTCAGTTCTGAGTGATCATCATCCGTCTAACAGTCACCTCCACGATACTGATTGTTCTAGCGTGTTATTCCAGTGAGCCATTGTGCAAATACAGTTTAAAACCATGATTTGTGTCATTTATTTATTTATTTATTTTTATTTCTCACTGTAAAAAGTGAACAGTTGATCAACCTAAAAAAATTACTTCAATTGGTAACACCTAAAGAAATTAAGTTTTCTCAACTTAAATTATCACGTTTTTCACGATAAAACGTGATAATTTAAGTTGAGAAAATTTAATTTCTTTAGGTGTTACCAATTGAAGTAATTGTTTTAAGTTGATCCAACTATTCACTTTTTACAGTGCTCAAGCAATATTGGTCAATCTGATTTTGGGATGGAGCAAGTTTTTAGCCAGTTTTAGCAAGTTCTCAGTGAAATCACTAAATTTAACCTGCCACATGTCTCAAAACCCATGAAGCAGCACCATTTTTTCCATTTCCATTTTCTTTTAATTCAATAACCCCTATACACAAAGCCCTGCATGGTGTTTTTAGTTCTAAATTCCCTGCAATCCAGGTTGCAATATTATCATTTCCTTGTGATAATGAAGTGTGAAGTGAGGTAAGAGCTACATCCTGATAGGTATTTCCTGTTGACATGTGCCACACAAGTTTTGCACTTTCGTTATGACTGCAGTGGATACCCTGATATAGATATTTCGCTTCTGACAACATGTGCTGCTCATGTTGAAATTAAAGATAACAATAGTCATTCTGAGTGGATATTAGGTCATTTTTTCACAACACAGAAACCCTGGCTGTCACGAGTTTATCAGTTCATCAAGCACCACTTTGCAAGCTAGATGGCGCCATTGTCCAATTTATAAAACTGCCCACAGTTCTCATTGTCATGTGACAGGACACCAGCCTTTACTTGATCATTTCTGTTCCCAAAAAAAAAAAATGGCATACTTATTTTAATTCATTTGATTAAAAGAAAAGAAACTTATAACCTGCATTCATTTACGTGTGTGCTACTCAGCTCTTCTTCTCCACACTCTGTCAATCAATGAATCATTCGTTTCGTGAATCAAAAGAATCGACTCATGAATCATTTCCTGTAAGCATGCGCACAAGACAAAGTCACGTCACCCGTATTCGCGCGGAGCAGATCTGGGACTGTGTGTTGTGCGCCAGGCGGGCAGCAGGAGTTGGCCACATGTGGATGAAAGGAAAACACGGTCAGTATATTTGTTTGTAGTGATGTAGCGAACTCGCATAAAAGTAAAATGTTTATAAGCTCCAAATATTACATAAAATAATTTGAAATTAATGTTTTTAAAGGAAACTGTCAGAAAAGCCAACTGAAAATGGAATCGAGGCCACGTTAACCTCGGCTAGGCTAAGTTACAGTTAACGTTAGCTGGATTCAGTTTGTAATAATTATTGCAATATTTATTAAAAATGGAAAAGGAGTATAGTTTTAATATGACATTTAAATAAGATCGTTGCCGTTAGCTCGTGTTACTAATTGGAGTCCAGTTGGGAAATATAACGTTACCGGTAAAAGAAGTTTTTCTATTTAGTATTTTAAAATAACTTGTTACGTCTTATAAAAATATATAACGTCAGGAATGTGTTATATATATATATATATATATATAACACATTCCTGACGTTATATATTTTTATAAGACGTATTTTAAAATACTAAATAGAAAAACTTCTTTTACCGGTATATTTATATATTTTATATTTATATATATATTACACATTGGAGACCGATTAAGGTGTTTGTTTGTTTGTTTTTTTATAAATATGACGTTTGTTTTTCTAGAGTCTAGATAATATTTGGTCAAATTAAACTACAACTCGGGAATTTAAAAGTATACAATAATTATAAAAATTTAATGCAGTCTAGAAATTATGCTATTAAGTTCCATAAACGAATGGTCATTTCTGTCATGGTCTTGTTTTTCAAACGTATTAGCGCGCCATCCTGCTGTTCTGTCCCGCCGTCTGACCGGCTTTGTGTTAATCACTTGCTCTCTCTCTCTAGGGTTTGTGTTCATAGACAGCCAACATCTTAGAGATTATGTTTCTGGGACATGCGTAGATTGATGTTTTAGAAAGAAACCTGACCTAACAGTTATTGGAAGGGAACCCCCCCCCCCCCCCATTATTTTATGTTATTTATTATTATTAATAATAATACTAATATGTTTTGTGTTGATTATTTTATTATTTAATGAATCATTTAATAAATAAAAAAAGATTTCTTATCTACTTGGAGTGTGACATTTTTTTCTAGTTTATTTAATAAATACAAAATGACATTATTCAAAAGATGAGGGTCAATAAGATTTAACAATTTTCGTTTTTGAAATGTATCTGGCTGCATTTATTTGATCAAAAATCTGGTAAAATAGTGTTGTTGTCAAATATGATAATTTAAAATAACTTTTATATTTTAATATATTTTTTAGCTGTAATTTATTCCTGTGAATTTTCAGCATCATTACTCCAGTCTTCAGTGTCACATGATCTTTCAGAAATCATTCTAATATGCTGATTTGGTGCTCAAGAAACATTTTTTATGATCAATGATGCAAATAATTGTGCTGCTTAATATTTTTGTTGAAATTGTAACACTTTTTGGGGTTTCTTTGATGAATAATATTCAGAGGAACAACATTTATTTGAAGTGGAAATATTTTGTAACGTTAGAAATGTCTGTACTGTCAATGTAATGCATTCTTGCTGAATACATTTTTTTAAAATTATTATTACTATTAATTATTTTAATTGAATTATTCTAAACATTTTTACTGACCTCAAACCTTTAAATGGTTGTGTAATAATTTAATTGTATTACATAAAAAAAAAAAAAAACATTTTTTATTCAGTTCTTTAATTGAAAGTCATGTTTTGGTTAATTTATTTTAAATTCAAGGGTGTTGTTGTGGTATTTATTTAAGTATCTATTTAATATTTAATCAAGTCTCTATATTTACATTGACAGAGGTTGGACCTGAATTTCAGCTGAACAGCTAACGATGAAGAAAGAAATAGCAGCGGTGGTGTTTTTCTTGAAGCGGTTGATAAAGAAGGCTGAGAAGTTGGAAGCAGACAAGTTGGACCTGTTTGTGGAGCGGTTAACTGTAGCACTGCAGGAGAAGTACAAGGGTCATTGGTATCCAGACAACCCCAGCAAGGGCCAAGCATTCAGGTACAGCAGTCTGATAAGCAGTACTGTGCAGTGACATCCTAGTTCCCATGTTCTTAAGATTCACATCTAGTCAGGTGTTCAAGATTCATGTCATGCTTCATGTGATGTTAAAATGAGCTATAAATGTATCCTGTGCAGGTGCATCAGAGTGAACCGCTTCCATAAAGAGGATGCTGAATTGCTCAGAGCATGTGCTGAGAGTGGAGTACAGTACAAAGACCTTGGTCTGCCTAAGGAACTCACGCTTTGGGTCGACCCTGGAGAGGTGTGCTGTAGGTGAGTTTTTCTATTTATTTACAAATGTACTGTATGTTGCTCAAATATGAAAGAAATTTACTTCTGAAATGGTTGCAGGTATGGCGAGAGGAATCATGGTTTCACTGTGGCCACCTTCTCAAGCGATGACGATGATGATAAAGAGGATGTGACAAAGAAAGTGACGAGCGCTGTGGAGAGGGTCACGTCGGATTACCACTCCGGATCTTCCTCGGATGAGGACACCACATGCAGAGAGCTCCAGTACAACCCACCTCTCTACAACCACTCTCCATACCAGGTACAATGTCCTAAATGTATTTGTATTGCCTTGATTGCCATAGGCACAATACTGTTCAAAATTTTGGGGTTGGTATTTTTTTTTCTTTTTTTTTTCTATTTCTTCTATTTCTGAAAGAAGTTTGCTTACTAAGTGACATTTACTTGATCAAAAATGAGTAATTAAAAATATTAATGTTGTGAAATATTATTTTATTGTTATTATTATAATTTAAAATATTTTTTTGTTATTTTTAAAAATGTGAAATTATTCCAGTCTTCAATGTCTCATGATCCTTCAGACATCATTCTAATATTGGTGCTCAAGAACATTTCTTATTTTCAGTGTTGAAAACAGATGTGCTTAATACTTTGGTGGAAACTTTTTTGTGTGTTAGGATTCTTATAAAGTGTATATATATATATATATATATATATATATATATATATTAGGGCTGTCAATCGATTAATTTTTTTAATCGCGATTAATCGCATATTGTCATGAGTTAACTCGCGATTAATCGCATTTAATCGCTCATTTTTTAAATTGTTCTAAATGTACCTTAAATTAATACTTTTCAAGTTTGTAATACTCTAATCAACGTGGGCATGGATAAATATAGATGCTTTATGCAAATGTATGTTTATTATTGAAACCATAGTCAATATAGAGCATAAGGATGAGATGTTTCAAAGGTCACAGATGTTTTTCAAAGAACTTGTTCATGTCTATTAGACACGTAGAAAGAACAAAAAAATGGCAGGTTACCATTACTTCTCTTTCTTTGCACTGAGCAATTTACTAACACAAACATGTTTAGATTTTTGCATGACAGGGCAGCTCTTCTGAAAATGCTAAATGTACATTTATTATTTATTAGCCTATTACATTGTAGTTTGTCTCTCTCTGTGCCCATTTTGATGAAGCTAAATTCTCAATAAAACTGTTTTCATTGGTATATTTTACTGTTTCTGTTGTCAAACAACGGAATGAATTTGAAATGGTGACTGAAACGCGACCCATTAAGACATAACCAGCTCTCCCTTCCAAGATGTTAAGTTAATCTGCACAAAAATTCTGATAATCGAGCCGTCGTCTGGTGAAATCAAATTCACATAAGATAAAGACAATATCTGTGCTCTGATTTCGGCTATACTTGTAAAAGTAGAGAAGCAACATAATATCTGTGCTTAACTGAGTTAAAGCGCTGCTCCTCCGCGCGAGACGCAGAGAGAGAGAGAGAGAGAGAGAGAGAGAGAGAGAGAGAGAGAGAGAGAGAGAGAGAGAGAGAGAGAGAGAGAGAGAGAGAGAGAGAGAGAGAGAGAGAGAGAGAGAGAGAGAGAGAGAGAGAGAGAGAGAGAGAGAGAGAGAGAGAGAGACCGGCGGTACCGGTAGATTCTCAGAAACTAAATAAGTTTTGTTGAAGGGAAAAAATCGCTAAAGGGGTCTGCAATGTCGCTAAGTTAGCAACACTGTGTATCTCCATTTCTCCAACTAGGGGTTGGGCCACGGGTCAAACAGAAAATACGCGCTGCGTTAATCGCACGTTAAAAAAATTAGTGCCGTTAATATGATTTTGCGTTAACGCGTTATTAACGCGCTAACTTTGACAGCCCTAATATATATATATATATATATATATATATATATATATATATATATATATATATATATATATATATATATATATATATATATAGTAGGCCTATATATAAATACTATTAATAAATGAGCAAAACTTGGCCACTCAATATTTTATATTCAATTATTATCACAAAGTTTTAATTTTATTAAATTGAACAAGCACAACATTCAGCATTCAATCAAATATTCTTAAAGATTTATTATTTATTATTAATAATGTTATTTCAACATAATATCTTGTTATTTCGACATATATGTGTGTGCAACAAGCAAGATGTGCATTTGTATATCCGGTGACACGCGTGCATTGATTTTTATTATTAAACTAGTGTTTTCTGTGTCAGTGTCGGCTGCAAAGATGAAGTTGACGATCGCCGTCTCCGTAGTGAACGCGCCTATTGAGTGAAATGTACATAATGGATTACATAATCAGAGAGCAGCCTATTTCTTTTTGAATTGTTTTGTTTTAAAGACATTTCAAGCTTTCTATAGATATATTTCTCATGTCTGTGAGGCATACGAGTTTTGGTTAATTTATGAAGAGATACGCTCCAGTTAACGTGCAATGCAAGTGACCGCGCCGGCGCCTCCATGTCATGATTATATTGGCTGCTATATTTTCTTCTCATTTATTAAATCCAGGCAATTGGTTGATGAAAAATTGATTAAAATTAAGATACAATTTATACAAAACAAAATTCACTTTAAAGAAAGGCTTTCTACAAAACAAAACTTAATGAAGCGGTCAAATTCATGTCTGACACACTCCATGTCTCCCGATATATTTTGCATCCTGTCATGCTGTTCACTTTTCATAATCAACATAGATGAAAAAAAAAAAAAAAGATAATATTTTAACAAATATGAATCTAAGTGTGCTAATTTAATTATTGGCTACAACACGTATAGTAGGCCCACAGACTCTCTATTTGTACAAATTGCTGCACATTCATTTAATTCTGAATTTTGCACACATAAGTTGAAAGGCATTTGTTTGTGCATAGTAAAAGAGATCTGCAACATTTAAGTTAACGGATAATTGTGCATGCATTTATTAATCATTATGATACTAAATTCATGATAAAGTAGGCTATACTATGTACAAAAAATCAGATGAGCCCAGAATATGAACGCAATGTTTAATTACACGTTAAGCATTTTCCTCCCATAGAAAACCATTATAAGAACGCTTAATGTCCCCTTATTATGTCAAAATAACAGATATTTTGTCGAAATAACGAGATATTATGTCAAAATAACGAGATATTATGTCGAAATAACGAGATATTATGTTGAAATAACTTTTTTTTTTTTTCTTCACCATGCGGTTCAGGGCTTCCATAGAATACAGCCTGAATATAACTGCTTCCAGAAATTATTTTTGGGCGTGCTATCGGGGTGCTTTGGCCTTTCTTGGGGGTGCTGAAGCACCTGCTAGCCCCTCCCTAGAGCCGCCCATGCTTGCTGAGTAGAAGTATTAATTAAAACTCTCCGAACGGTATTGTAGGTTATTAATCATATTATATGGACTGTCTTCTACTAATCTAAATCCTGAAAAGTTGGGACATTTTGTAAATGCAATAAAAACAAGAATCTGTGATTTAGTTCTCTTTCAACTTTATCTAACTGACAAAAGTTCAAAGAAAAGATTTCCAATGTTCTCAATGAACAACTTAATTATATTTTGTAAATGTAAACAAATTTTGATGGCTGCAACACACTCCAAAAAAGTTAAAGTGAAAAGCTTTTAGAAAATCCAAGTTAAACTCAGGGTTTCCATGGGTCCTTGAAATCCTTGAAAGTTTGTGAATCTGGAAAAAAGATTCAAGGCCCTGGAAAGTTTTTGAAAATAAACATACAGGTCCTTGAAAGTGCTTCAATTTATTTTGTGCAAGAAGTTTTCTGGAAAAAATTCCATATAATTCCCTCCGGTCCGCTAATGTGTTATTTCGCCAACACTTCCTGGCCTATGCATACTAGCTTGCTTGATTTACGTTAGTTATGCGCATTTACGCGTTACGTTAAGTGTTTCCCACGTGAGGTACTTTGTGTTGAATGTTGCCATGACGTTCACACACTCACAAAACTACTACGACGGTACCTCAGCGTTTGTTGTTGGACACAACAAATGTGTCCCCACATTAAGTCCTTGAATTTGAGGGTATTGATCTTGGAAAGTTCTTGAATTTGAAGTTAACCAAGGTTTGGGAACCCTGTAAACTGTTTTTGAAACAGTCATAAGCAGGTGAATTGGTAATAGGTGAGGATATCGTGTTTGGGTATAAAGGGAGCATCGCAGTCTTGCCAAGCAAAGATTGGTCTTGGCTCACCACTTTGTGTCAGATATTAGAGCTGAATGGTTTTGGAAAATAATCTAGTTGCAAATGTAAAAAAATACCAAATTTGTCTGTACATTTAATTAAAAATGGAGCTATTTGGATGAATTGTAGTAGTCTTTTGAAGGGAAATTTCACTTTTTTCAGTGAAATATAATGCACATGTATGTAACCATTGTTTCTAATGGTTTTAATTTCTTGTCATCTCTTTCTTTTGTAAAGCTTGTATATGCCAGTGCCCCAGTATGGAATCCTCTACCAAGAAAGAAATTCAGCCCAGGGAAAGGGCATTACCCTCAGCGGCCACACTACATGATCCGCCCCCCTTGCAGACCCAACCATTCCTTTAAACCGCACAGCTGGGTCCAACAGGGTTACCGCAGCAAGCATGGCTACTGGGGCAGCCCTTCCAACTTTGTACACCAGCTTCAGTGACCACTGTTACTACAGTATGTTAGTTCATATGTGTCAATGTGAGGGGTGTTCCATTGAAAAGTGTTTTTTGAAGTTACCACTAAGATGACTGACCAAATTTTTTAAAAGTGTATTTTTGTAGTTCTGTCACACTGTTTTTTGAATTTGTGACTGGTCTATTTTTTAAAGAAAGATAACAGTAACTGTTTGCACTTTAGATTATTTGTAATAGAACATGTATATGGTAAACTTCGTACATATTGGATTAGGAATATTTCAAGTATTTTAATGGTAATGAAATATGTGCTGTATTTATGTTATATGGGATAATTTGATAACACTTTAAATCATGTTTTTTTTGTCATAGTTTCAGTGACCAAATGATTTATTTATTCACAGTTAAGTATTATGTATTGCTTAGAACACTTAAATTATGAATAACATTAAAAAACATTTTCAAGTAATATAAAATGGTTTTGGTTATTTGATTTAACTGTTGTTTTTGTAGTTTTGTTAGAAAAACGCTAGGTGGCAGTAGAAATAGAATTTATCTTTAAATAGGGAACAGGCAGCAAGGTCTATGTGTACAATATCTTTAACTTGTTTTCTAAATAGCATAGAACTGCAGTATTGTTTTATAGTACTTAGTTATTTTAAGCTAATTTCCTCAAGCCGTGCTTCTTTATTTTGTGGTGTATGAAATTTTACATTGACACAAGTATTACAGATGTGTTTTTACAACTCGGATCAACAAGTTCACTATGCTGGCCACACCTTCCTCTGAGCAGAGCTAACTGTTCACAAACTCTGACCAAGTTTAAGAGGAAATGACTAAAATTCATGGCTATCAGCCCCACCATTACAGACTCGAAAGGAATTGACCAACAAATTCATTTCATTTTTTTTCCCACACCCTTGTCTGTTACACATTACAATAGTGTGCATCTAATATGCACCACAGTGCATTATTGTCATAATTATTTATTTCATTAGTTATATTACATATTGCATTACGCTCCAAAATATCATATTAAAGTGTCTTCTACTGCACCAATCCACTTTCTGGAATAAAGATTTATAATTGCACATTTTCTATGCAAATCTATGGTAGATTAATGAACAATTGTGTGTGATTATATATATATATATATATATATATATATATATATATATATATATATGTACGCATTTTTCAATTAATTGATTCAGTATTTGAACTAATAATGTGCTGTTTTACACTTGCAAAAACAAATGCACATATTACAAATAATAAATATAATCTTGGCAGTCAAGTAAATAAAACAAGTTCTCCAACCTAATTTTCTAAAACTAGCGCCACCCGATTAGCAAATGAATCATTCTCAAATGAATCGGTTCTTTTCTATAATTTTGGTCAATTCGGCAAACAGAAACAGCGCCATTCAGTTTGAATGATTCGGACATATCTCGTACACTGACTCGTTCGGAGTGGGTTTTCACTCAGCTAAACATGAGATACGTTGAACACAAAGAACAAAAATAGCGATTTATTTACAAACCTGCAAATGAATCATACTGTTAAATGGCCTGCGATGAAGAATATCTTTATTAAGTTCAACACCTGCATTGAAAACGACTAGCTGCTATGTACTGCATTTTCCTACCTAAAGACTATCAAAACATTACTAAATACACGCAAACACTTCAAGTAGGCTACCGTTCCCCAGTACTGATGAAAGCCTAGAAAAACGCCCCTGCCTGTGTAATATACAAATAAAACATAAGAAATAATATCGGAACTGACGTCAATTCACGAGGACGAATGATGTGGCAAAAAGCAAAGGGCGATTCGCAAAGAACTAGTACCCTCAGCCTTTACGCTCAAACTTATCTTATTAAGTTCTCCCATGTTAAAAAAAAATACGTATAACACATTCATAATATCCCTACGTGTATATTACTAACATTTTATAGTCAAACAAACTAAAATCCCTCTTCTCCGCAGTGCTCGTATCCCTCCGCCTCCATTGAGATCTACGTCTCTTTCCGGTGCGTTTCTCCACCGGACGGGTTCCGCCGCCATTGCAGGTTTCTAGAGTTCCTCTCAGCGGCGGTTGACATTCTGGAGTTGAAGCGCCTCATTTACATTCAACGGGCGACTAGAGAAACCTAACACATTCCCGGTTCATCTGCCCCCCCAAAATACACAAGACCACCTCCATTCATTCTCGGCTCTGGAGTAGTTTAGATTAGGCAGAAATAATAGCAGGAATTAGAGAGGAAAGCGAAGAGAAACCACCATCATCATGGCTCAAATCCTGCCCATCAGATTCCAGGAGCACCTGCAGGTAAGGACTTTGAAACATCTTAAAATGAGGGTCTCGTTTATTTTATTATGCGATTGTAGTGAAAACGTCAGTGTGTGTTTTTTTTTTTAATGAACAGACGTAGTAACCCATTCCCTGATGAATATGACCTCCCACCAGTAGCGGTAGTAAGTAACGTTAGCAAGGGAGTTAGCTAGCTTAGCTACGGTCGGTGTTATCCAGCTGAATATTAAATACTGGCTGTGACACACACACACACACACACACACAAAATCAATCTAGTGATCTGCCTTCCCAGACATCCTTTTTGGTCATAATTCTTCGAACATTCACAGGGGTTTGGCGAATTTAGTGTATTGAAACTATAACGTAGCTTGGAAATGATTTATGGCAGGAAGATTGAGAATATATTGAGATTTGCAGTCACAGGGCTTATCTACACTAGTCAGCTGTCTTGGCCTCTGGTTGTGTCCTCGTGTGTGTGTGTGTACTATATATATATATATATATATATATATATATATATATATATATATATATATATATATAAACATCTACGGAGAAAAACTTAAAATAAACACTCTTTTATTTTTTGAAATGAATCACTGTATGTGATCGAAGAGATTCCGTCTTGTTTTATACACGGTTCCCTGGCCTATTATAACGTAATAAGACCGGTTTATGTTTGAGGTGTCGAGATTACCTGGTAGCAGGTGTTAAGTGCCCCACCTATAGACGTGTGTGTGGTCCCATGATACCTCTGCAACCGTTCATTATTTTGCAATGAAATTATACATTGCTTTGCTGTCACTTCTTATGTTTATACTATCTCAGTTGAGGCTCTCAGTCCCTTAGTCTCAGTCAGTTAATGAATTAGAGTAACTCATTTTGGTCACTAATTATACTTGTAATGCAACTTAACCCATTGTCTCGTTTTGAGTGTATTTTGGTATTTTTTAAAAATATGTATTGCTTCTGTGTCCTTGACATAGGTCATATTATGACCAACAATCCTACTGCTAGATCAATTAGATATTGTTTAACATCATATTTGCACAGTGTCAGGCCTGTAACAGTCTGTGTGTGTCATTTTGTCATAGTTTTGTGTAGGTCTGGTCCACATCACAGCTTATTTTGGATGAGAACCACCCATTTAGATACGATTAGATGTCATTAATGTGGCAAACTTTGGCTATTGACTGATTATTTAGTTTAATTCTCAAATACAATTGTAGTATCCAACTGGCACCAAACAGGATTTTGATTACGGGCGGACAGATTGAAATGCATGCCATTCTATATATCCTGTCAAATTTTGTCAGATTTTGGGATACTGATTGCAAGGTGAGTAGTGTTTAAAAAAAAAAAAAAAAACAGAGCATAATGGACCAAAAAGAGCCTGAAGTCCTCAGGTGGAATTTTCACTTCATGAAATGCAAATGTGGAACAGCACTTTTCCAGTGAAGTGGTAAGAGTACAACAGGAGTCAGTAGGAATAGGATCAGTTTCATAAAGACAAAACCTGCTCATGTAGTCCGAATCGTAGAGCTGCTTATTTCGGATTGCTGAAATCTGAGGCGCAGCAGTTAGATGCCAAATTAAAAGTATATTGATTGGTATGTTAATGTTTGCAGAACTGATGTCTAGTCACCGAAACTGACATTTTCCGTATAAATTATTGAGGCCTCATTTACATGGTTCAAGTGACCCAATTCCAATTTTTTTTTTCCTCCAATGTGGCACGGATCGGATATGACCAATGGTAAGCAGGAAAAAGCACATGGATTCTGATATCCTCCGATCGGCTTCAAGCCTCGTTCATATGTGGAAATCAATCCGATATGAATCGGATACGTGCATTTGTGTCTGCCATGTAAGCGGACCGATCGGATATTCCCGTCAATACGAGTCGTACATCAGGTGGTCGACCCCAACTGCGATCACATGACTCTTTTTAATGTTCAGGCTGCAACAAGGGCTCTCCTCTTTTTCTTTTTCTTTTTTGTCGCCTTAAGTGACCAATGTTAGATGGCGTGGAGAGCAAAAGCTTGTATTATTTCGTCTGCGTCCATTGCAAATTGTGCCATTTTTACTTCCTTTCTGGCCTAAGCCTTTTTCGGGTCAGTATGTCTACCTTGGGTTGTTTCGCCAAGTGTATAGTGTAAATTCAGATATCGGATATGGGTCACTTTTAAAAAATGTAAGCTGGTCTTCCAAAAAATCGGATATAGACAAATCGGAGTTGGGCTTCAAGACCTGCAGTTTAAATGCGAACATAATTTACTACCAGATGATTTCATGTATACAAGGGCAGTAGGTCTATGTTTTAGATGTTATCTCTTTGCAATTGCCTTACCTAAGCAATGCAAACTAAAAACCAGGCAATGACTGTTACAATCGAATGCAATGTATAAAATCCTTAACTCATTGAATGCTCAAAGCGCATCAAAGTGCAATGCAGAAAGTTAGCCTACTTGTTTCTCATAACCTGTAGTGCATTGATTTTAATGCAGATCACCTGAGTAAATTACTCTGGGTTTTAAGAGTAACGTAAGCATTATACGGGGGCAAGTCAGGTGATCTTCAGATGGATTTCGTGTGTTTTATGTGATGCTGTTTAATACGTTACCTTAAAGCCATGTGAATGCATTTGATCTTTGAACTCTACCCTGCTGATCACACATGACTGTCTCATGTAGTTGGAGATCCATTATCCATTTGGAGCTGCTCAGCATTGGCTGAACTCGGATTTCTTTGTGGAGAGGATTCATTCCTTCTATTCCCTTTCCCGTTCACTTCCCGCTCTGCTGTCCAGAATGAACCTGTTAGGCTGGTCACATGTCACCTTTGGTCATATGGTCACAGCTCTTAATATGTTGATTTAGCTTTCTACACAATGGGTCCCAGCTTCCTGTTATGGAGGACGATGGCAGTGTTGTGCAAGCCTCAGCATATTGTGTATCCTTCCCCGAGCCTCCTGCTATCATAAGGCACAAGGGGTTTGTGCTGAGCAAGGCGCCATATTTCCCTGGATGGTGAAGGAAAGGGGTTAAATGAGCACAGGAGGTTGGAGAAAAAAATGTGCTGACAGCTTTAAAAAGTCATGATTTTAAATGACGTGCTGAATTTATCTGCTCAAACCCAAAGAAGCTCTTGACACTTCAAGTTTTACGCGTTTCTCTCACTTGCCCTGATTTGTGAAAGCAAAGCTCGGCCATCAAAATGTGCTAAAAGCATGAACACTTCAAAAGTAGTCTAGGTCAGCATAACAGAGCAACCGCTCAAGTTAACCTTAAGTCAAGTGTCTGTGGTTGTTCTTAAGGTTTAATGTGGAATGCCACACTGGTGATGGCCAGTGAAAGTGCCAGCGGGGAGGCAACTTTAATGTCCTAATGGGACCATGTTATGCAAGTTAGCTCAATGTACGTGTAGCTGCATGCACACTTGCCATGTTACTTTGTCCAAATATATTGTTCACATAGAAAAAAAATGGAAAAGTAGCGCATTGGAATGGAAAAACGCATTCTGTGTGAACACAACAGCCCCTTACTTTGCATCTGAATTTTTTGTTTGAAGAAATCTCGATGTACAAGCTGGCATGATTCGGCTAACGTCTGTCTCTTTCTTCATCTGTTGTTCATACAATCATCTCTCATATGTTGTCTTTAGTTTGCTAACTCACTGGTAAAGTTCACAGTACTGATCTTTATCTAACCACTGTAAAATAAACAGTCTAAAATGGGAAGTCAGTTATACACCAGCAGAGATGGGAGAGATTGTCAATGCTTTAAAAAAAAACGCTTGATAATTCCATTTGGTTTTCTATGTCATTGAACACATGCAATTGCCAGCTATTTGAGTTTACCATGCTGTAAACACACTTGATTGAAATTTCATCTAGGCCTAATCATTTGAAAAGTTTATGCTCAAATGCTTTAAATGATTTATTTTTTCATTGTCAAGTTGGATACAAGATCAAATAATAGTGTGTTATTCTAGGAATTAATAAACCGTGAGTATGCATGTCCAAACTTTTGACCTGTAGTGTATATCAGATCCTGCGCATATCTGACTTAATATGTTTAAAATTAATAGTCACCTTCAATATCTTTCTCTGAACTGAATTATTTCTGGTACAAAAAGAGCAGCTTTCCTTGTACCACCTAGCAATTATTGATTTAAATTCCTTGCCAGGATAAAATCAATATCGCACCCATGCACATACCAGAGATTTCTGGGGAAGGGACTGGCTATTTTCGAATAGCCGTTTCTTGAGCTACGCAGCATGTTCTTGGAGGCTGGACAGTGATGAACTACCTAATGGGAAAGAGAGTTAGTTTCTGGGCATGTCTGTGACGACACTGAAGCAAACAGCAGGTACATGCTGTGGATGAATCACGCTTGGCCTAAGGCTGACGCTACAGCAGAGAGTGCTCTTTCACTTACGTTTGCTTCACAGTCTCTCATTGCGTTATGAGAGCTTGGAATGGCAGAGCTTCCCCTCAGCCAATCAGAACCGCCTGCTCAGCAGTGATGTCATCATGTGTGATGTCATCTTTGAAATGCAGTAAGAAAGGTCACAGCAATGTTCGTGAGCAGGCTACAGTTCTCTCAGTAGCAATATTTTGTATTTACAATTATTTTTTATTTTATTTTTTTTTCATGTAAATTCATTTTATATTTCTATAAATTCTCTGTTTATCCCTTATCTCCTTTTTTAAATATGTAATAATAATTTGTACCTAATTTTTAACTGCCATGAAAATAGCTTATTTACTATATTTAAAAATATATATATTTTATATAATTTGGTTTTATTTTATTTTGATTTTATTTTTTCATTTCATAATTCTTGCTTAGTAGCTAGTGATGATGTGGCTTTCTGTGCCACATGACAAAGGAATGTGGGTGTTGCTTCGGGTGTGTCAGCGTCCGTTACCCATTGATAAATGTTGCTGCTAATTCCGTTGAGCTCTTCCTAGAAAATGTATTTCCTGTTCATCCTTGTTCTTTGATTAGGCCTAAGAACTGCAGCATGAGGCATAGATAAAGCATTTCATTGCTGGCTAAACTGACTCTAGTAGGCTATGTGTTAATATTTAGTTACTTAGTTTAGTAATTTAGTATTTAGCAACTTAAAGAACAAAACTCCAAGTCTTTGCTGCCCTTCACAATAATTATCAGTCAGTAAGGTTTATTATTTCGTGTACAACCTCTGTATTAGATATCCAAGGTCCTTGTAATTTGGGTTTGTTCAGCCAAAAATGAAAAATGTTATTGTTTACTCACCCTCATGATTTCTTAAACCCCTATGACGTTCTTTCTTCTGTAGAACACAAAAGGAGAAGTTCTGGTTTAGGTTCACTCTGTTTTATTCCATATAATTCAAAAGTGGGTTGGGATAAGGGGCTGTCAAAGTTCCAAAAAGTACTTGAAAAATTATCATAAAACTGCCTTAAGTGTAGTCCAAACAAATCATGCACTATATTCCAAGTTTTCCAAAGCCATATAATAGACTTTGTAGTCGCATAACTTTATGTAAATAATAATGCATTAATAATAACATCTGACAAATTTATCCTTAAAATTTGTCCTTGTGCTTTCAAGTCATCTTTAATTCAGTTATGCTCTTTGAGGCTGTTATCAGCCCAAAATGCAAAGCAAAAACAAGTGGATTTTAGACAAAACAAATAGTCTTGGGAGCATAGCGGCACTATTGGCAAATAACTGCTTTGTTAATGTCACAGAGGACTCTTCTCCTGTACAGCGTCACGGTTCATTTGTGTCACAGTTTTTCGTTGAATACTGTAAGTGATGTTACATAAGACCACGGATACTCATCCCTGTGTGTCCAGCTGTCAGCTCTGATCTCCGTAATTCAATGGTGCCGGCAGCTGGCGCACGGTTTCGAACATTAGAGTCGCGTTTGGCGATACGTCTGTGTCTCAAACTCAACTGCCACCTCTGTTTGAGCTTGCTGGTATTCGAGATCTGTCTGGAGGCTGATAAAAACCAAGGCTTGGTTTTGGCTGCTCATCAGAAACAAAGTTACAACTTCACCCTTTTGGCCATCTGACTTGATATGAGAAGAGTCGTTTCAGAAGCAGCTGTCAGTTTAGTTGAAAATGCCTGAAGTCAAGATGTCTCCTACACTAAATCCTCCTCCTCTGCTCCTCTCTGAACCCATTTCAAACGTAAGTCTCTTCAGATTTGATGTCTCTGCATTTTCTCGTCTACATGTGGTGCTTAGTCACATGGTGTGAATCATGCTGTCTAAGACAGACAAGTTAGAATTGGACTAATTTACAAGAAAAGATCAGCATTTATTAGTGTGCAGATCACACTGCTTCTCTGAGTGCAAGTGCAGATCTTATTCTCCATCGATCTCAGGGTCAGTCTTTCTGACTGAGCCTTTGGTGACTCAGACTTCTAAGACAGCTGGTGTGGTGCTGCTAAGCTGGTGTCCCACTGACTTTTTATTTTTGTCTCTAATTGACTGATACCTGAGTCTCATCATGGTTGGTTTAGTTCTATTAGTTATGACCTGAGATAGTATCTCTTTAATAGCTTGAAATCGTCTTTGAAACATGTTTCGTTAGCGGATATGAGTTCCTTATCAGTGTTGAGTATTACCTGGTATGTTCCCTACGTGGCCCTACACGAAAAGTTATTGGGTAGAGAATGAGATGCCACTGATATTAATCACTTGATAGCTGATCAAATTAAAACCATTGGCCATAAGCCTTTAAAAGCTGAAATTAAAACGCGATTACTTGACCTTAACTATTATGTGCATTTATTTGGTGAAAGGTTATTTGTTGTCTTGCTTTATCTGTTGAGCAGCTTGTGTCGAGAAAAAGTCTGACCTGCTGTTTTTGTATCTGAGGTAATTGAGGGAAACCGTGGATGTTCAAGTGCTCTATTGGATAATTGAAGTGTTTTTGTCTCTCCTCTTCTGATCTTTCCAGATGCGTAGCTGTGTGCTTGTAAAAAGGTTAGCCTGTTAGTGACTCTTGCGATTCGCAACAATTTTCCAATAAATGAAGGGACTTCTGAGAATGTTCGTTTACTATTTTTCTCTGTAAATTATACATTAATTCAAAGTTTTTACGTGCAAAAAACATAAATTGGACGATTTTACAGTAAAATAAAAAAAATTCACTGCATATAATAAGGTGACTTAGTTAACCAATGTATCTGTTTCTTGTGTCTGTTCTTTGTGTGTCCCTGAGATAAATTCCTCAAGGCCTTTTCAGACAGTGAATCCATGTGTTTGGCTTAGTGGAGTGGGGAAAGGGAGGTTTTGCTGGTCCTATGCCTTTTTTGTCTGTGAAAAATTATTGTTAATCTCATAAGCTACAAAAGACACCACTGCTGCTGAAATTTTGTCAGCAAAAAGGACAAAAGTTCTTGGAACAAAGTTCTTTGTGACTCTTTGGTGTGTTTGTGCCCCTTGTAAATTATGCCTTTTCAGTCAGTAGTGTGGGGTAGCTTACACAGTCATTGATTTTTTCTTAAAGATCAATTCTTGTAATAATTCACAGGGTCAGAGTGAAACATGATATAATGTAACATAATCCCCATGTGTGATTATTTCATGCATGGCTCTTGAAAAGGATATGTTCTTGTTTGTATACACTTTTAAAATGGGAATTGTCATCATAAATCACAATGTTATATATATATATATTCCTTTTGTGTATTATGTTTTCAATCAAATTCAATTAAACTAATAAAAAATGAAATTTCCTAGCTCCAAAATTTGGGGATCAACCCGGCCAACATCGGGTTCAGCACCCTGACGATGGAATCGGATAAATTCATCTGTATCCGGGAGAAGGTCGGAGAACAGGCACAGGTGGTGATCATCGACATGGCGGACCCTAACACCCCCATCCGCAGGCCCATCTCTGCAGACAGCGCCATCATGAACCCTGCGAGCAAAGTCATTGCACTTAAAGGTAGGAGATATAGATTATTAGAGCCACAGATACCCATATTAACCTAATTGTAATAACTACTGCATTTTTAGCTAAACTGAATCATAGAATCGATCCAAACCAATTGTTTTTTAAACTAGAACTTAAGTATGTTGTTTTCTTAGTTTCATTCATTAACACAGAGTTTCTTTTTAGTTTAAATTATACTAGAACAATTTCTGGAGCAAATGATTTTGCATTTTCCTCATTGTAGTCTACATCTTAGCCTACAGTAACATGATATGTTGTGTATTTTTTGTCATGCAGCCATAATTGCTTTGTCTTTTTGTTTTGTTTCCTTTTTTGTTGCTGCTTTCTCATGTGTATGCAGACGGTGAGTTAATATTTTAGTACAATGATTTGTGAAAGTTATAATCCTGTTTCTAAAATAAACATCATGTAGAGTTGTTTGGCCTCATTGCTTAACCTTGTGTAGGTGTTTCTAGAGCCTCCACTTCAAGCTAGAAAATGTATTAAGTAATGTTTTAGGATATGCATACACATTGTTCATATACACTTTAGAAGTTAAAATATTTTGATGTAGTGAATGTGTTTTGAGAACAACGGCAGTTTGAAAATCTACAATATTGCCGTTGTAAATTGGAGAGGTGTGCCTCAAAGTTCGGACTTGGGCTCCATGCAAATTCAAGCCGTGTGGAAAGCAAACATGTCGTGGCATTTCTCTGATAATGTTTACATAGATAAAGACTGTTTAGCCAACAATATACCACATAATTAACCCAATTCGGCTAAACAGGATTCGACTTTCACAAAATTCATAGCTTGAATTTTCACATCATGTTGATTTCTGTAGACATAAGTAATCCAGTTTCTCTTCCTGGGGTCTGAAATATTGTTGGGCGTACATGTGCTTTTCTGTTTGTTTAATTTCAATTATTATATATTTTTTAAATGCTTGCCATATTGAGTCCTTTCCTCCACCCTCACTATGTAATCTTAACATCAAATGTCTTAAGTCCATATAAATGAACCTGGGTAAAGGTAGCCTCATAGTTTTATGGTTCTTGTGGTAGTTCATAGTCCATTAGGTTTTAATCACTATGCAGCTTATGTTTAGGTAGAAATTGTGTAACTAACACTGTATCAGTGTCATGGTTGATGTTATATCTATAGCTATGAATAAATATCAATAGCTTTTAGCACTAAGCTTAGAGCCTCTGTAGAGTTGTCATACTGTGCAAATGGCTATTTCATAGTCATCTCTCTCATTCTTAGCATGTTATTAACTGTAACTGATACATTAAGTGAAGTTAATTGGTAAAACGGCATAATAAATAAAATGTTCTGCTTGAAAAACGTTTATTTGTAGCATCAAACCTGTTTGCTTTGACTTTTCAATAGAAGAAATAAGAGCAGTGAATGGCTGGCATTTGAGAGCCAAAACAGTCAGTTGCCGTTTCAAATTAGATTAGCTTTAAATTGATTTGTTTGTTTGTGGCTACAGACCATTTTATTAGCCTATTTTGGATTCACAATATCATGCACGAATCAACCAGCACATTTCCTGAGCAATATTTAACCTGAAATGATCTAGACTTGCACAGTTTTGCTTTTGACCTTTGTTCACACTGCATATAAATCTGATTTGCTGATCTTCAGGACTGACTCTCCAAATTTGGAATATTATTAAATCCGATTTTTTTGTCAATGTCAACCATATGAACCAGTTAAGGCTTTCAGTTTAGAGCTAGGTTGGAACCACACTCTGTATTGAGTTAGATGTCCAAAAGCAGGATTTGAGCTCCTTGACATGTAGGCCAGGGATGGAAATTAACTTTTTTGTCCACCGGCCACTGTGGCTGGTGGATTTCAAAATCTACCAGCCACTCAATGTTTTTACCAGCCACTTTCTTATTTTTAACCGACAATGTGTAACTGCATGTGAAAATTAATACCACTTAAAAATGAAAATTCTGTCATCATATACTCACCCTCATGTTGTTTCAAACCTGTATGAATTTCTTTCTTCTGCTAAACAGAGAGGAAGATATTTAGAAGAATGTCAGTAACCAGACAGTTTCTGGTCTCATTGACTTCCATAGTAGGAAAAAAATATACCATGGAAGTCAATGAGACCAGAAACTGTCTGGTTACTGACATTCTTCTAAATATCTTCCTTTCTGTTCAGCAGAAGAAAGAAATTCATACAGGTTTGAAACAACATGAGGGTGAATATATGATGACAGAATTTTCATTTTAAAGTGGAGTATCCCTTTAAGCAGTTTATTTAATCTCAAGTCTCAATGAAATACTGACATTTTCTATTTCTCTCTTATACACTCTTTCTCTCTTATATATATATATATTTCTCTTTTTTACCTGGATGTGGCATTTGGATGATTCGTGGTATTTTATGGCTTCCAGTTTTACGTTTTTAGTCCCAACAATGAAACTATTAGGCCCTGTTTACACGAGAACGCTCGCGGGTGAAAACGTAAAAATATTTTATCAGATGTGCCTTTCGTTTAGACGGCGACGGCGTTTTTGGGGCTTAAAAACGCAAAAAAGTGAAACCACCCTTCAGAGTGGAAATCTTAAAAACGCTCCACCGTCGCGTTCCCGTCGGTGCGTATAGCGCGTCCGGCGCGAGTGATTTCAATGTTAAGTTAAGGCAAATATGTTTTCTCTGCAGACCTCTTAACGCCTGCGATGTAACGCCACATTTTTTTTTTTTTTCTAAAAGTGTCCGCCGTCTGTGTGAAACAGTATGCTATTTTTATTTACCCGCCACGGTGGCCGGTAGGTGAAGCGAGTTTACCCGCCACAACACAAAATCACCCGCATTTGGCTGGTGGCGGGTGCTAATTTCCATCCCTGATGTAGGCCTATTTATTATTATGTTGAGACGTTGTTGTTGTTTTCTTCTGTTTAGGGTGTTTAGGACTATAGTGCTGTTTATAGCCCTCTTATTATGTTGAGACAATCTTAAATGTGGATTTAAATCCCTTCTATCCCTTTCTCACTCTGTAATTCTCACGCTACCACCCTTGCCATGTGATGAGTGTTAGGTTGTATTATAGGAATCATATCCACACAGGCCTGAAACATGTTCATTTGCTTCCGTCGATGCATATAGTGTAAATTCTGACCTCTGCAGCAATCAGCTTCACATCAGCCTGCGATCTCACACAAGTTCTAATGAAAATGTAAAGTCGACATGAAATCAATCTATTTTCAAAATGCATTTATTTTAGTATGAATGATTCATTCATTCATATTTATATATTTTTTTAATCTTGATTGAATTAGATCTTTTCTGTGAAAATAAGACTTCCTTCTGATGATGTTTGCTAGATTTTTCCAATCATAGGCTGTCTAAACCCTGTCCTTGCAAGCTTGCATTCAGATCTGACTCCGTTTTTTTTTGTGTAACACCTACATCTCAAAATCCAATCAAGCAATGGATAGAACCAAGTCCTGGCCCAACGTTTCTTTTTCGATAATCTGTTTCACTTGGATGTGGAAGAAAAGATCTTTCACTAGTACACTACTTCCATTTCATCGCAACTGATAGTAATGCCAGCACGGAAAAAATAGATCTGACCAGCAAGCTGTTTGAAGTTAAAAAAAAAATACACACTTAATACACATTCCTGTTCCTATTTTTTTTTTATTTGTATACATTTTATTAAATGTAAAGAAGTAAATAAAACTTCTTTGAAACATTAATATTCTACTGACATCTAAGTCACAGAGGCTGGGGAAATGTTAACAAGTCCCAAATATTTAGGCATAATTTTGGGTTACTCTTGTGCATAACCTTCCTCAAATTAATGCAATCATTTTACATTATTTGAAAAAAATTGTTTTGGGTGAACTTCACCTTCAGCCTCCACATCCTGGTCTAATGGCTGCCTCAAAAGCTGTCAGCGAAACCAAAAGTAAAACATTTCATGTTGACTTTAAAAATCTTTGCATTATACTGCAATCCTTGTCTTAATTGTATCGGTACACAAAGATCAATTAACTGGAACCTGAAAAGTAATTTACCACGTAGATTAGTGTTTGTTTTTATGAATAATCGGTTGGAAGTTAATCAGGTGAGTTCCCGCCAAGTTTTCCTTTCCCATAACACACATTATGTCTTGTGCTAAGATGAAATCAGTCTCTCGTGTTTAATTTGAGATGTCTAAATTGTGTTCCGTTCACAAATTCTCTCCACACTCGCTTTTTGATTTGCTTGGCTTCATTTGTCTAACTGCTGAATGAGCTGTCATGGTGGGCTTGCCTGATGCACTTCCAGCCATGACTGACAATATTTCTACCCTGATTTCTTTTGTAATCTAATTAAATGCTTTTATGTGTATAAAAGTCAAAATGTTTTCTACAATGAAATTTCTCCTTTGTTCCTCTCAGCTGCCAAAACCCTTCAGATCTTTAACATCGAGATGAAGAGTAAGATGAAAGCCCACACCATGACCGATGATGTCACTTTCTGGAAGTGGATCTCTCTTAACACGGTCGCCCTGGTGACCGATAACGCTGTCTATCATTGGAGCATGGAGGGAGACTCTCAGCCGGTCAAAGTGTTTGACAGACATTCCAGCCTGGCAGGCTGTCAAATCATCAACTACCGCACCGATGCCAAGCAGAAGTGGCTGCTGCTCATTGGCATTTCTGCTCAGGTGTCATAATCATTTTAAATAATCACTCAGGAATTATGCACACTATTCTAGACATACACGTGCTCACAATGAGATATTGTTTTCTTTATTTCTTGCGTTCATTATTTCCTTTTTATATAAATGACTTTTTCTGTTATTTATTTATTATTATTATTTTAGTTAATCATTTCTTTTGTTTTTCTGTCAGTCAGATATTGGATATTAAATCAAATCAAATTTTTTCCAATCTCTCTATTATTCTGTTTCTTGTTATAGCAAAACAGAGTTGTTGGTGCCATGCAGCTGTACTCAGTTGACAGGAAGGTGTCACAGCCTATCGAGGGTCATGCCGCAGCCTTTGGCCAGTTCAAAATGGAGGGGAATACAGAAGAATCCACTCTCTTCTGTTTCGCTGTGCGGGGTCAGGCAGGAGGAAAGGTGCATTGCCAAATGTCTATATAGTATTTAATTGCATTAACTAGAAACATTTTACTCTGCATAAATGACCAAATTACCAGCATTCCTAACATGGTTGTCTAAGAAAAATAGGAAGTTGTCTGGACAGTTTTTTGGGTGTTAACTGCCGTTTTTGAGGAAGAGGTCATGTAGCTTGCTAGTTTTAGTTTCAGATGTTCATGTTGCTAATATTATTGAACAACATTCACCTAATTTAATTACTTTCCAGAGCTAATTATTGATGATAGCTTAATTTGTCTCTTACACCTGTTGCATCATTTTTGAAGCACTTTGAGATGTGTGTATTACGTCACAACATGAAATTTACTAAAGGATTCACTATGCAGCTTCATATTATTGAAGTGGGGACACCACCGACTGGCAACCAGCCATTCCCAAAGAAAGCTGTGGATGTATTCTTCCCTCCAGAAGCGCAAAATGACTTCCCCGTGGCCATGCAGGTATGAGGTTTCTTGGTCTTTTCCAGTTAAATGAGACATTATTTCCTTCCTTCCTGAAAATTGAAAAATATAATCAAATAGAAAAGTCATTTTCAATTGTAGTAATATTTCAAAATATTACTTTTTAGAGTGTTTTTGATCAAATACATGCAGACATATGGTGATCATAAAATAAATCTTTTCTCAAAAAATTCAACCCTAAAGTTTTGAATGCTAATGTAAATTCAATGCAATGCAACATTTCTCATCACACAGATCAGTTCCAAACAGGACGTCGTATTTCTCATCACTAAATATGGTTACATTCATCTGTACGACCTGGAAACGGGCACCTGCATCTATATGAACCGAATCAGCGGAGAGACCATTTTTGTGACGGCACCCCACGAAGCCACAGCTGGAATCATTGGTGTCAACAGGAAAGGACAGGTATGTGTTGAAAAGGGCCACAATGTTTACAGTTTTCAGGGAAATTCGACCTTCAAATGGCTTACTTACAGTTGTCTCTGCATGTTAAGCTGGGTTAGGAGGAAGGATATTAACATTGAAAAAATGACACGCTCTAGCTGTAATTAGTGTCGGTATTTCAAATTTCTAGCAGCTGTGTCACTTTGATCCTGCACTGTGGAGCTCTATGTGTGCGTTTGGTCGGATCTCCGCTCTGTCAGACGGAATCTGAGGACACAACTCAGCTGATTACCCCAGAGGCAGAACATTTAATACCCCGTCTTACTGAGACACGGAAACCACCCATCCTCCCTCTACACATTTCCCTCAATCTTTCCTAGCTTGAAGCTTTTGTCATTGTTTTCCATCACTGAAATTTTCACTTAACTTATATATAGAAGACACCATAGTTCATAAAAGCATTGTGATGTCATAAATGAGGTCAAAAGGATACATTTCTCCCCGGTTCAGCATGCTGAATCCCAGGACGTTAGATTTATAATATAAATACTTGGGTGCTCACAGTATCTCTGGTGAGTCAACACTCCTTTCCAAAGGCTCTCCTTGTTCACAATGCTCCTTTATGAGCTTGTTAATGGATCCCGCAAGCGGGTAAATAATTTTCCAGCCTTGCCGGAGAAAGTCTTAAATTATGCAGCAGGTGACAGAAAGCCTATCCGATCCATGTCACGCTGAACCTGAAGAGCACTGTTACCTTTCTCAATTATACAGAACCTCCACCTGGGTCGACCAACAATGCCATGCACAACATAACAAAGGTGAACGGCGTAGCGTTAATGCATTGTTCGACTAATAGACTGAAGGGTTATGTGTGTTTTGGCTTACAGTTGTTATTTTGTAGAGCATTACGTAGTTGGGTTACAATTAGTTTATCTATTATTTAACATGTGGTAGTAAGATCTAGTACATAATGGATGGATTCGTTATCGAGTAAATTTCACACTGGAATAATTGTCTGAGTATGATTTATTGAAGTTTAGGTAAAGGAAAAGGTATGCAGATCTCTCTTCCTGCTCCTGTTTCCCCTTCTCATACTGGCATTCTCCATCTTCCTGTGCTCTGCACCACTCAGCACTGGTGGGTGATGAAAAGTCAGGTTCTAACCAGCTGCGTCTGCACTCGTGAGCAGAGTGACCTTGAGAGAGAGCCTTCACTGAAAATAGCTGCAGAGAATGCAAGAGGGAGACAGGCTGAGAGAGAGAGAGAGAAAAAAGTGGCAGTTATCATGTGATCTTGCCGTGGGAGGCATTGACTGGCATCCTAAATCCTTTCACGTTAACAGAGGCGGAACCTGAGCACCAATCACTGCGTGCGTGGGGAGAATGCATCATCAGCTTCTGTGACATCACGCTTTGCCCTCTCATTTTCCCTCGATCAAGCCTACTACACTGTAATACTGAATTGGACTATTGTAACATGACTCTCAATAAGTCAAATGTCTGGTCTGTTAGTACTTCAGCCCCTAGACAGCTCCTATGGCCTGGAAAGTAGAATTTTGTTATGTGATATAAAAAATGTGCAATGGACACACAAAATATTTCTATTATTATTGTGAGATTTGTCGAACTGTTTAAATATATATATATTTCTCATTTGAAAATGAATGGTTATTATACAATGCAAAAATATATTAAATTATTCAAAATGGCTGTGGCATTGTATACATTTAAGCAAACCGGAATTGATATCTTGTCCATTTGAGAACAGAGATACTGGGATGTGCTCTGCGCAGATGTTTGAATTTGTGGTCCTCATCAGGAATGACTCATTATTACTATCATCATCTCCTCAGGCCTTGGGCTTTTATTGACGTCAATGCAGCGTTTCTTCCCTGTTGGCCACTGCAGCCCCTGTCTATCACACACACACGCAAATGTAATCTCTCATTCACTTGCCCTCTCCTTTTCTTTCTCTCTCACTGCCTCTTTGTGGAGGAAAGCTGATAGACACAATGAGCTGCTCTATTTTTACTCCTCTCCTTAGTGACTCTGCCTCCCTCCATCTCTGGGTGAGCTGACCCATATTGTTGGGGGTAGGCCGTGCGGGTTTAACGGAGAGTCATGTGCATCCATGCAGAATAACGGCTGTGACTTTGACCTGCTGATGCCGATCTAGAACACACAGTAGCTTACAAACACTCGCGACATGCAGCAGAGATACAGTGCACTCTTACACTGCACCTTTTTGGTTGCAAGAAATTAAATAGTCCAATAAATTAAATAACTTGCTCTCATTTGTCTAGTTTAATCAGTGTTCATACAAGTTAAGTATGCATTAAACATCATAAATCTGTTTTACTTTGATTGTGTGCGTCACTGTTTCAACCTAGTACAGTAGCTGAAAAAATTGTCCTTCCAGGCTTTAATACGTACTGTACTTCCTGAGAAATATTGCTGAACATCGTGTTTTAACTGGCAACTTCAACTTGTCTCGTGGCCAAATATCTTCAGTAATAATACCAAACTTTATAAGCGTCTCTCAAACGACCTTCTGGCTGGTCAGTCATTTTTAGATGTTTTATTAGTAGCACGTTTTATTAGAAATAAAGATAAGATGCTTGATCAAAGCAGTGACTTGGTTGAAAGAGGACTCCCTCCTCATCTCACTGCACTCCTGCGTCTGATCATGTTACATACTCGAGACGAGCATTAGTATGCACCTTAGCTTCAGTGTGAGGAGGTCAGCTGATACGAGGTGTTATGTTTTCTCATTAAGGGGCATTGAAAGGGGATATTATACAACAGATCAGTTGTGCTCTGTGTGATGGCTTTTCCTTCTGCTTTTATGCAGGTGACCATTAACATTTTCAAATTTGCGGTATTGCTGTGAGTGTGATAACTGTCAAAAATCAGCTAGTTATAGAAACCTTGTGTAATTCAAAGTCTCACAATATAAGAGTTGTTAATTAAATGCTTAGAGTTATATGAGGTTTGGGCACTGGGAATGTCCCTGAACTTCCTGTTTGTACTTCCTTCCTGGTGCTGAATTATAAGCTCTGTTGAGCAAATTTAACAAATAAAGACATTTAAAACAGAGAAAATTTTATATTTTATTATTATTATTATTATTATTATTATTATTATTATTATCATTATTAAGAAATTAAAAATTGATTTTAGCCTTTTGGCATAAAAAAAAGATAAATAACATCAAATACAAATTATTAATTTAACAAATTATTAAATGATCTTTTATTAACAAACAGATAAATTACAGTATAATAATAGTAATAATAATAAAACTAATAACAACAATAAAATGAATGAGAAATAAGAACATTTCTCAGTGTTAGTTGTTCATTCTCCTGCCTTTTCCTGGTCTGATTCTCTATAGCCCCTTTCACACGGCGCGTTGATCCTGGGAAATTGCTGTAAAATTGCTAGAGTGCCTTCTGTGTGAACGCAAACATGTCCCGGGATCGATGCCGGGATGGGGACCTAGTAACATTGCCGGGATCAGTCCCGGAACGCGCTCTTTGTGAACAAAAGCCAGGACCAATGCCGTAAACTCTGTTGCTCTTAGAAGAAAGTGAAAAATTTTTCTTCATCAACAAAGAAATAAAAATGTGTGCAAACTGGAATGAACCGGAGACGAGGAAGCTCCTTACTATCCACGCTGAAGCTGAGATCGTTCGCCATCCTGACGTCACGTGTCTTTACGGGATCTTTACAGGATGTGTGTGAACGCACTCACAGATTCCAGAAAATCACTGGCAGTGTGAATGAACCAAAATCAAACGATCCCGGGACACATTATCCGTGTATTTTCCGGAATCTCTGTGTGAAAGGGGCTTATGTACCAGAAATGTGGTCTGAAAGATAAAATGTCTCACCTTACTGTACATCAGTGTGAATGAAAATAACCAATTGCGAATATAAATCACAAACTGTTACTTTATTGTGTGTATATGTGTGTTTTCTTAGGTGTTGTCAGTGTGTGTTGAGGAGGAGAACATCATCCAGTACATCACCAATGTGCTGCAGAATCCAGACCTGGCTTTACGGATGGCGGTCCGGAATAATCTGGCGGGAGCAGAAGAGCTGTTCGGCCGCAAGTTTAACAACCTTTTTGCCGCAGGGAGCTACTCAGAGGCAGCTAAAGTGGCCGCTAACGCTCCAAAGGTGAGGAGAGCTGAATATTATTTAATAATTATAGCTTGATATTATAAATTAAATAACAACGAATTTGTATTTATGTATTTATTATTAAATATATATTTTGTTGTTGTTTTTTATTATTATTATTATTATTATTATAGTTATATAACAACTATGTAATAATTATTTAAATATATTAAATAATATTCACTTGATTCCACAATTGTAATGGTTGGGCTCTAGTTTATGCATGCATTTGTCATATTTGCTTGCTGACCCACTTCTCTTCATCTTCTTTATCTCAGGGTATCCTGCGCACCCCTGACACCATCCGTCGGTTCCAGAGCGTCCCGGCCCAGCCTGGCCAGACGTCCCCGCTGCTGCAGTATTTCGGAATCCTTCTGGACCAGGGCCAACTCAACAAGTTTGAGTCTCTGGAGCTGTGCAGACCTGTCCTTCAGCAGGGCCGCAAACAACTGCTGGAGAAATGGCTGAAGGAGGACAAGGTATGTGGAGGAGGTCGCAGGGGAGATGGGTTATCTCCACACACACCCACAAGAGCCACTTCCTCTGTACGCATGTTTGTGTGAGAGGCGCAGGGAACAGAGTGTGCTCTTCACATGTGTTTTTTTTTTCACAAACAGAAAGAATGCATCCATATTTTTGTGACAAAGAAAGGGTCTGTGTGAAAACAGACTTGTGTTGATTGTGAGAATGACTGTTTGTGTGTGAATGTGTGTGTGTTTGTCTGTTATCTAAGATGTTTGCTTTAGATGTGATGTCATGTGTTTGTTATGTGGGGCGAGGGGTGTTTGGGTTCTTTCCTTCTGAAGCACAGAAGAGGAAAGTCTTGGGATTTTTTTCCAGCTTGTTTTTTACAATCCACACTCAAAATAACTAAAAATGTTCTTTCTCATAGTCTCAACAAGTAACATCTCTCGGTTTATTGATTGTACTGACGTGATTTGTTGTTCCACGACCATGATTTATTTGGAGAGTTGAGGACCATGATCCTTTGCTCATTCCTGAAATACATTTGAATGGAATAAATGCACACAAAGAACACTATACCAAATATAGATTTCCTTGCATTCAGTGCAACCTTACAATTAAACCTTATACACCACGGTTTAAAAATTTGGGGTCAGTTAGAATTTTTCTTTTTTAAAGGAAGTTAATACATTAATACAAGACCAGATTAAATTGACCTGAAGTGACATTAAAAGACTTTATAATGTTACAAATGATTTATATTTGAAATGCTTTTGAACTGCCCATTGATCAAGTGATACAAAAACTGTATCACAGTTTTCTGTAACTCTATCACAGTTTTCACAAAGATATTAAGCAACACAACTATTTTCAACACTGATAATAATAAAAAATGTTGCTGGAGCTGCAAATCAGCATATTAGACACTGAAGACTGGAGTAATGATGCTGAAAATTCAGCTTTGCATCACAGGAATAAATTACATTTTAAAATATATTAATACAGTAATATACAGTACATATGTTTTTTACTGTATTTTTGAACATTAAAATCTTACCAGCCCCAAATTCTTAAACAGTAGTGTATGCTAAACTATAACCAATATTTAATTTTTATTATATAGAGCACCTTTATTAATTTATGCATATTTCTCACATTCACATTGTCATATAAACTAGCAATCATTAAATAGACTGATGTAAGTGTTAAAAACATAAAATGTACATCATAGGTTAATTTCATTCAGACTCAGTACGGTTCAGTAAGGAAGTCCGTTGTTTTAGAAACGATTTTTGAATGATTTTGAATGAATGACTAAGTGAGTTGAACATGCTAAATAATGAGTTTTGTGTTATTCATAAAAAATAATCGGTTCTTAAGAATCAAATGGATGTGATTTGAACACTGCACTCTAAAATTGTGCTTTTAATGTGTTTTTAACCTTTATTGTGAAATTGTGTTGTTCTCTTCAGCTTGAATGCTCAGAGGAGTTGGGTGACCTGGTAAAGTCTGTGGACCCCACTCTTGCTCTCAGCGTCTATCTGAGGGCCAACGTACCTAACAAAGTCATTCAGTGTTTCGCAGAAACCGGCCAGTTCCCCAAGATCGTCCTGTACGCCAAAAAGGTATGATGACCGATCAGATTTCAAGCTAAATTTGGGCTCAAATCAAACTGGTTTGAAAACATACTCATTTGGTGGTTACAGGTGGGCTACACTCCAGACTGGATCTTCCTGCTGAGGAATGTGATGCGGATCAGTCCGGATCAGGGTCTGCAGTTTGCTCAGATGCTTGTTCAGGATGAGGAACCGCTGGCTGACATCACACAGGTCAGGAACGAAGGAGGATAGGAGATGAAAGTGAAGTTGGGAGGTTGAGAAGAAAGGAACGAAAGGAGTATTTGAAATGATTTAGAGAGAAACTGTGACCCCCCCCCCCCCCCCTCTGTTTTTTATGACTCAATTTAATGAACTGACGTTCACTGACAAACTGCGTTTTTCTCCCAGATCGTTGATGTGTTTATGGAGTACAACCTGGTCCAGCAGTGCACGTCCTTCCTTTTGGATGCTCTGAAAAACAACCGCCCAGCAGAAGGACCACTGCAGACCCGTCTGCTGGAGATGAACCTGATGCATGCACCACAGGTACACAATGCAGAAAAACATACTGAAAAGCATCTTGACACACTTATTGTCGGACTCTTTTCAAGCAAAATGGTTTCTCGCAGGTTGCGGATGCCATTCTAGGAAACCAGATGTTCACGAACTACGATCGTGCCCATATTGCCCAGCTGTGTGAGAAGGCGGGACTTCTGCAGAGAGCTTTGGAGCACTACACTGACCTGTACGACATCAAACGAGCTGTCGTACACACGCACCTGCTCAACCCGGAGGTACCCAACAAGTGTTGACTTCTCTTATCTTTTCATTCATGCCGAATTAAAGTATGACCGTTTTTTTAATCTGTCTCTCTTCATTTTGCTCTGTTAATGTCTGCAGTGGCTGGTGAACTACTTTGGCTCTCTGTCAGTGGAGGACTCCGTGGAGTGTCTGAGAGCCATGCTATCTGCTAACATCAGGCAGAACCTGCAGATCTGTGTCCAGGTGGCTTCCAAGTATCACGAGCAGCTGTCTACCCAGTCCCTCACGGAGCTTTTCGAGTCTTTCAAGAGTTTTGAGGGTAAGAACATCCTTTCATTCCTTCTGTTTTATTATCTGGTGTAACAGGGAAGTTCAACCACTTCGACACGAGCGCTTTAATAGTCATGGAAAACCTGGACATGTCATACAAGATCAATATAATTGGAGTTTATGAAATTATTCTAGATTTCTTTTTTTTATATTTTTATCTGTTGTACTTGAAGGAATAGTTCTCCCAGAAATTATCTCATAATTTACTCACCCTCAAGCCATCCTCGATGTATATGACTTTCTTCTTTCAGCTGAACACAATCTGAGTTCTATTAATATCCTGGCTCTTCCCAACTTTGTAATGGCATTGAATAGTGCATCTGTAGTTTTCGAAGCTCCAAAAAGCGCATCCATCCATCCATAAAAGTAACAAAATACCTTCTGTCACTTAGATATGTCACAATAGGGAAGAAAAGACTCGCAAATCCTCCTTCGTGACTTTAAAGCACTGCTACTATAGCAATGTACATTATTTGCCCATTCGCTACTGTTACCACGACAGGTGTTGTGATAGGGCAGCATGTCAAGCTAAAAACAAATGTTAAAAATGCATTTTGAGGCTAATTTTGAAAGCAAGAACAAGACCTTTTGAGTCAATTCGTTTAATATTTTGATTGCACAAATCTAAAAAATAATCCTTATTCAATAATCAGAAACAACTGTAAGGTTCATAAAGTTCATTCAAAAGCAACAAGACCGAAAAAGAAGTGTTGGATAAACCCAACATTTTTCCTGCAAATATGTATCCCACCTAGAGTTTACATTGCCCATGTAGTTTCATTTGATACATCTGGCTGGCCTAACACTTCTGTTGGCAGACACTGCCAGAAAATCACTCTTAAATGTCTTTGAACTTGTATCTAAACACTCGTGGTCACTCTGCTGGTTGGCTTTCATAGTGCAGACACAATTTGACTGGTATCTTGGCCGTGTAATGGCTCTGTTCTGTGTGTGGAGCAGCATGTAGCCTTCCTTTCTGGGCTAAGTAGGACAAAAGGTTTGGCAATCAGCAGGCAGCAGCACAGGGCCTGCGGCCACCCACAATCCCTCAGGCTTTTCACATGACAGCAAGAGTAAGAGTGCTTTTGACAAGAAGCTAGATTTTAATGGAAATGCAATGCTCATGCAAATGTAGCGGTCTGATCAGTAATTTAAAGGGTTTGCGCACCCTGTCATCATTTACTCGCCCTCATGTCGTTCCAAACCCGTTTGACTTTCCTCTGTGGAACATAAAATAATTTAAAAGGACAAAAAAGCACCATAAAAATATCACACAAAATCTGCACATACAAAATGTGTAGATCAAACCGCAACCAGAAGCCTGTCCAGTAAAAGGCAAGCGTCATTTATTGTTCTGTGCTGGATGCAGGTCTGTTCTACTTCCTCGGCTCAATTGTGAACTTCAGCCAGGACCCAGAGGTGCATTTCAAATACATCCAGGCCGCATGCAAGACGGGCCAAATCAAAGAGGTGGAGCGGATCTGTCGGGAAAGCAACTGCTACGACCCTGAACGAGTCAAGAACTTTCTCAAGGTACTGCCAAGACTCTGTCAGTAAAACCCGTCTGAAACGATCCATTGCCGACCGCAAAAAGCACATTATATTCTCTAGTTTCTCCCCTGTTAAAACTCTTTCCATCTTTGCCCCTCATTACATTTCCTGTTTTGTTCTCTTCTACTGATCTGTCTTTTATCATTTACGTGCAAGCCATTTGCAATTTCAGATGCAAGTGGACAAAATGAACTTTTTTTGTTTGTTTGTTTGTTCTTTTTTTAAGAAGAAAAGTGTGTTTGATCTGGCATTTTATGGTAAAGGAATGTTGTGGGTTTAATGCTAGTTCTATTACTTCTATTAACCGCATTTGTGGCATAAAGTCAATTACCACAGAATTAAAAAAATTGTGGTTACAGTAAGAGGCTATAATGCAAATAGTATTAAAGTAAATATTAGATATACATAATTTTAAAATCAAGCCACAAGATTTAAACCTTAATGATTAAAAATTAAGCTCTTTCAATAGCATTTGTGGAATGTTGATTAGCACATACAATAATTTCGATAACACTTTTTTGTTAAAATTAGAAAACTACATTAGTTAACATGAACTAACAATGAAAAATACTTCTAAAGCATTTATTAATCTTAATTTCTACATTTACTAGTACATTTTTAAAATCAAAATTGTATCTGTTAACATTAGATAATGAACCGTGAACTAACATGAACAAACAATGAACAACTAATAAATGCTGTAAAAAAAAAAATTGCTTATAATTAGTTTAAATAATTCATTAACTTATGTTAACAAATTAAACCTTATTGTAAACTGATACCATAATGGTAAATCATCCCGGTTATAATATTTTTATACTAATTTAATTATATTGTACAGACAAGATTAGTAATAATTCAGTATAGTGAATAATTCAGTGAAGTGCTTCAACAAAAATACAATATTTGTGCTTCTAAACCCTTCAGAATGCTGACCTGATTTACTTCCATTGGAAGCATTTTACTATTACTGTGAAAATAAAATAAAGAAGTAAAATAAATAATGAAAAATATTGAAAATTTTCAAATTAATTATAAGGATGAGTTGAAATGATTCAGTGGTAATCAACATTATGCCACAAATGCTGTTGAAAAAACTTAATTTATTTTGGATTTAGTACATTGTTTTAATGGGGGGGATCCAATACAGATATTCTCTTTTCTTTAAAAAAGAATCCCCATTTAGATCAGGCAGCCATGTTCCTGTAGTTTTCTAGTTTTAGGGAGATGATCTCACTATTTAATCCTCATGGTGGCTGTTGTTATCTCCTGTGCTTTACCCTGTACTTTTTGGATGGTCAGGACTTGTATAAGGTAAAGTCATCCTAAGACTCCTTTTACTTTTATTCCCCTTCTCTTTTCTTTTGTCATCCCTTCTTTTCTCCCGATGGTCAGTTGAAGGATTAATACTGGGATTGGTGTGTGCGATGCACATACAGGGAGGTTTCGTAAAGCATTGACTGCTGGGAACAACCCTCTCTCGGCCTGAACTTGACCCCCTCCCCTGATGATCGTAGCGAGTGACCGGGCTGAGATCGAGCTTGTGGTTTTGTGGTAGTGTGTTGATGTGTGTTTGGCTGTGGTTGATTTGTGGTGGTGACCGTGTTCTGCAGAAATGGAAGCCTTGGGTCTTTTTCAGAATCTATTCCACCAGAGTCAGACCATATAAAGTTGACCTCACAGTTGGACTCTGCCATGCCAGCTTCAGAGGGTGGGTCCGGACAGCCACGTTTTTGTGGAATGATTTTGAGACTTGCTTAAGTTTAAAATAGTCTCGTTTAAGGCTTCACTGCAAACGTTCAGCCTCTGTAAATGTTTGTAGCTTCATGTTTTGAAGGTTGTGGAGGTCAGTCTGTGGTGTTTCTGTGGAGTGAATTGTACAATCCCAGTTCATTAATCCTGTATGTGTTGTAAACTGCACTCTTGTGTGGCAGAAGAATTGTTACATGTTATAACCAGCAGGGGGAGCAAAGCTGCCACATCAAAACCTGAGATGATTCAAGCCTTGTGTTCAGCTATAGACCTTCCTTTTTTTACCACTAACCACTTAATTCTTCCAAAAAACATATTTTTGGACTACTCGATTGCCCTCTAATCTTGTCTTGCCCTCTAAATGTTTTTATTGCTTAAACATTTCATTTTCTTATATCTTTAAATTGTAAATTATTTCGTTGGTTTTTATAGAGCTATGTTTTTATTAAATATATAACATTTTAAATTATGAATCAATTGGTAGGTTTTTACAAAACTATTTTTTTTTATTGCTTTAATATATATATTTTTTAATAATTCGTTACTCTGTAGGTTTTTTTTATTTATTAATTACTTGGTAGGTTTTTGTAGAACTAATCATTTTCAGTAATTTTAGTATTTATTTTTAACAAATACAGTCAAATCTGTTTCATAAGCTTTGTCATCCATACATTTTCAGAGTCTTTCACACTAGACTTTGAGCATGCGAGATTTCTTATGACGTCATGCTCTGCAGCGTCTTTTTCTTAAACACGAATTCAACATATAACGAATAGTAATACACTCAAAATGTAAAAAGAAAAACCTAATCTACTCGACTTCACTGAAAAAATATCGTTTACATGCGTTTGAATGGAAGTCAATGGAACGAAAAGTGCAGTGTGACCGCCCCTTTATACTGAATAATTAATAGAATGTTTTGCATTAAATTTCGTTCTATTGATTAAAAAGTCACTCTGAAACTTTAAAAACCGCCTAGAGTTATTTACAGATTTGACTGTATTACTGAACACATGCCTTTTGTCTGTATGACATCTGATGTTATCTTATCGTTTCCCCATCGTGTTTGACTGACAGGAAGCTAAACTCACTGACCAGCTGCCTCTCATCATTGTGTGCGATCGTTTCGACTTTGTCCATGACCTCGTACTCTACCTGTACCGAAACAGCCTGCAGAAGTACATCGAAATCTACGTGCAGAAGGTGAGGAACCTTTAGTTACACAGTCACAAAGCCTTTGTAGTCACACAATGAACAAAAATCAAATGATAATTTGTACATGTAGGTGAACCCAAGCCGTCTGCCTGTGGTGATTGGAGGGCTCCTCGATGTTGACTGCTCTGAGGACGTCATCAAGAACCTGATCCTGGTTGTGCGGGGCCAATTTTCCACCGATGAGCTGGTGGCAGAGGTTGAGAAGAGAAACCGGTATGAACAATATCGAACGTAAAGTTGTCAAAACAAAGCAATTGAAAGCATGATGCTAAGCTATCTTGGATTCAGATCTATTCCAGGATGCTTCTGTTTATTTTTGGTGATGTTTAATCATTTGTTTGTGTACAGCATGAGAGTTTCCAGATGAAATTTTGATTGCACAAGTAAACACAGAAAACAAACAGCAGTAGCTGTTCTGATTGTTTAACAATGGCGCTTACGTTTGCAATATGGAGTTTGTAATCATTTTGTGAGGAGGAAAAATGACTTAAACACTGGAAGTGGATGTCTGGGGGAGAAAAAAAATGATATGATAGCTTTAAATGAGTTTCTTTTGCAGACTGAAGCTGCTGTTGCCATGGCTGGAGTCTCGTATCCACGAGGGTTGTGAGGAGCCAGCTACCCACAATGCCCTGGCCAAGATCTATATTGACAGCAACAACAACCCAGAACGCTTCCTGCGAGAGAACCCGTACTACGACAGCCGTGTGGTGGGGAAATACTGCGAGAAAAGAGACCCTCACTTGGCCTGTGTGGCCTATGAAAGAGGACAGTGCGACCAGGAGCTCATAAGCGTTAGTAATGCTCAACCATAAATAAGTTTTGAGCCTGTTTATTCCAAGTTCCGTTCAACCAAACAACATGAAATATAAACTATGTGTCTTTATATTTTTCTACACAGGTCTGCAATGAGAACTCGCTGTTCAAGAGTTTGTCCCGGTACTTGGTGCGCCGCAGAGACCCGGAGCTCTGGGCCAGTGTGCTTCTGGAGACCAACCCCTTTAGGAGGCCTCTTATTGACCAGGTACACATATTTATGTGTCGCACTCATCTCTCACAATACATAAACATGGCTCATACAGGAACTGTAAGTGCATGATTGTTATGTTTTATTAATTTCACTTTAATATTGGGTGAAATAGTCTATTTTAAATAGATCAAATTAATGTTATCAAAACTTTGCTGTATTGAATGCATTGTATAAATAATCACCATTCAACTCCACCATCTGGGATGAGTTTTTTTTCCCCCCAATTAGTTTGTTCCAATGCATTCTGGGATTCCTAAATATAATTATGCTACCTTCTGTCTTTACTTTGGGAAGCGTAGTAAAATATATTTTTTTAATTAAGCAGCACAACTGTTTTCAACATTATTTCTGAAAGGATCATTAGACACTGAAGACTGGCGTAATGATGATGAAGATTCAGCTTAGCCATCACAGGAATAAATTACATTTTAAAATGTATTCAAATACAAAAGTTATTTTAGATCGTTTTTTACTGTATTGTTGATCAAATAAATGCAACCTTGGTGAACATAAGACTTTCAAAAACATTTAAAACATACATTACCGACCACAAACTAAGTGTAGATAATGTTTTAGATGTGTTTTATGATTCTCTTTTGACCTTCTTGTATGGTTTTGGAAAGTGCTGGTGTTCAAGTTGTTATTTGTGTCTTTAGGTGGTGCAGACAGCCCTGTCAGAGACTCAGGACCCAGAGGAAGTGTCGGTCACAGTGAAGGCCTTCATGACTGCTGACCTGCCCAATGAACTCATTGAGCTGCTGGAAAAGATCGTCCTGGACAACTCGGTCTTCAGTGAACACAGGTGCATAAGCCCAAAAATATTCCAACACATAAACAGCTGGGCTTTTTTGTGCATTTTCTGTCTTTTACAGACATTAAATTCCTTGCCCAAACAGTCTTGCGCAACATTTTAATGCAAATGAATATTAAATCCTTATCTCATTTAAATAATCCTCATTTCTTTCCTAGAAACCTGCAGAACCTGCTCATCCTAACAGCCATCAAGGCGGACCGCACCCGCGTCATGGAATACATCAACCGCCTGGACAATTATGACGCCCCAGACATTGCTAACATTGCCATCAGCAGCGAGCTGTTTGAGGAGGCCTTTGCTATCTTTAAGAAGTTTGACGTCAACACCTCTGCAGTGCAGGTATATGGTCGAGCCATAATCAGTAAATCTCTCAGCAGCTCTCGTCCTTCACTTTCAAGTAGGCTTGCTAATGTGTTTTATTGAATGGCAGATAAGTAAAGAGCTGATGTTTCCTGTCCTCCTCAGGTTCTGATTGAGCACATCAGTAATCTGGACCGGGCGTACGAGTTTGCAGAGCGCTGTAATGAACCTGCGGTGTGGAGTCAGCTGGCTAAGGCGCAGCTGCAAAAGGGTCTCGTCAAAGAGTCCATTGACTCCTACATCAAGGCTGATGACCCCTCGGCTTACATGGAGGTTGTTCAGGCTGCTGACCAGAGTGGTATGGCCTCTTCAGTTCTAGTCCTAGATAATAAATCATTTTACTTATGGACTTTTTCCTTTGATTCTATATTCACATCTATTTTTCCTGGCTAAGGTAACTGGGAGGACCTGGTGAAGTTTTTGCAGATGGCCAGAAAGAAGGCCAGAGAGTCATACGTGGAGACAGAGCTGATCTTCGCACTGGCCAAAACCAACCGTCTTGCTGAACTGGAGGAGTTTATAAATGGACCCAATAATGCACACATCCAGCAGGTAATGCACAATTGCTTTTTATGAATTGCTTGTTAATTTAATGTGTAATAACAGTGTTATTACATATATTAGTATTATTGGTTACACTTTATTTTAAGGTGCCCTTGTTACAGTGTAATTACACAAATAAGCACTGTGGAATATTAATTAACAACATTTACTTACTATATAATAAGGGTTAGGTTTATGGTTGGTGCTTGTTACACATCTTACATGTACTTACTATAGTAATAACAGTAAATTATTAATGATTACAGGGACACTAAAATAAAGTGTTACCATATTTCTATACTGTTATAGTATTTATTAATAATTTGAATTAGCTTTTATTTGTATATTTTCAATTTTCATTTTAGTATACAGTTTTGTTTTCTTTTTTCTTTTTTTTTAATATTTCTATTTTGCTTTAATTTATTTTTAGTTCAGATTTAGTCATTTTAGTCAACTTTAACTTGTTAGTTGCCAGGGTAGCTGGTTTTTTCAACAGTTTTTCTAAATTTTTATTTTAGTTAACGATAACAACACTGGTTATTAAGAGAGATAATTGACAGAGCTTGTCTATATTTTTTAGCTAAGACAAACAAAGCATCACATTTGAAGTTCATTTGTTTTATTATCACTCACAGGTTGGAGATCGCTGCTATGACGAGAAGATGTACGAGGCGGCCAAACTCTTGTACAATAATGTCTCCAATTTCGGCCGCTTGGCTTCTACTCTAGTCCACTTGGGCGAGTATCAGGCCGCCGTGGACGGTGCCCGTAAGGCTAACAGCACTCGCACTTGGAAGGAGGTGTGCTTTGCTTGTGTGGATGGGAAGGAGTTCAGATTGGCTCAGATGTGTGGCCTTCACATCGTGGTCCATGCCGATGAGCTAGAAGAGCTCATCAACTATTACCAGGCAAGTTTTGATCCTACAAAAAAAGAAAAAGAAAATTCTGCAACTAACATAGCTGATCAAATTTAATGATATTGTTTTTAAATGCTCTCTGTAGGACCGTGGCTACTTCGAGGAGCTGATCACCATGCTGGAGGCGGCGCTGGGGTTGGAGCGCGCTCACATGGGCATGTTCACAGAGCTGGCCATCCTCTACTCTAAATTCAAACCTCAGAAGATGAGGGAGCACCTGGAACTCTTCTGGTCCAGAGTCAACATCCCCAAGGTACACAGCAGTACTAACGATGATTGTTATTGCAGATGTTGGTTTGTAACACTCCTCTTTTTTGTTTTAAGAGTCGCTCACTCAGTTCTGTTAAACAGCAGGAGTTCATTGATTTTTCTCTCATTATCCCCCTCCAGCTATAATTTAATTCAGTGTGTAATCTGATATTCTCTTGTGATCTTGGTGTCATCATCTGCAATGCACAGATGTTACAAAGTCTGTCTCCTTCACTTCTTGACATCTTTCTCTTTCAGGTCCTGAGAGCCGCAGAGCAGGCTCACCTGTGGGCGGAGCTTGTTTTCCTCTATGACAAGTATGAAGAGTTTGACAACGCCATCATCACCATGATGAGCCATCCCACAGATGCCTGGAAAGAGGGACAGTTTAAGGACATCATCACCAAGGTAAAGTTCAACTGCTTTCATAAATCGATAAATTCAATTAACTTCTTTTGAGTTCAAACTCAGTTGACTTTCCCAGTAATGTTGAAACTAAAACAATTTTAATAGCTATAGATTTAGTATTTAACTGAAATAAAGCTGAAATAAAAGAAGAAATATAAACATGAATTATACATTTTTAATAGTGTTGTGAGGGAAAAAAATGTATACACTAGTGCTATTGCATTGAATAAATTACCAGTATCAATAAAGGGTGTAAGATTTGGGGAGTTTAAAAAAAGGGTGTATGGGATACTTATTTTGTACAGTTTGTAAACTTGTCAAATTTCAATTCAAGTCAAATATCTAATTTGTTAACATTTGCATGTAGTCAATTATATAATTATTGTTAATTATAATTAATATGACTATAAAATAAAATGTTATTTAAAATTTGTCAATTTGAAAAGTGATTTAATTACATTTACATATAGTAAATCATATTTGTGTATAAGTGTAATTTTTATTAAATGATTCTAATTATTAGTATAACATTAAATAAACTGAAGACATCAGTTGTGAATGTATTGATTTACAAAAAACATGAATGAACATTCATTAAACTTAATATTCATTAAACATTCAAATTAGAAATGTTGCCTTGGCAGCTAATTTAAATAAAATAAATGATATTTCTGAAGTACTAAAAGGATTTCATCTAAAATAAAAATGAATTAAAGCTAAATAAATTAGAAAAACAAACATCTAATAAAATGACAAAAGCACATAAAATTGCAAAAAATGTAAAGTTAAAATCAAAGCCAATTAATAAATACTATGCTAGTATATAAATAATACTATAATAACACCAGGAAATGAATTAAATAACAGTGACTGTGTTTCTTGTGTTGTTTAGGTGGCCAACGTGGAACTGTACTACAAAGCAATCCAGTTTTATCTGGAGTTCAGGCCCTTGTTACTGAACGACCTGCTCATAGTTCTTTCCCCAAGACTGGATCACTCACGAGCCGTCAACTTCTTCAGCAAGGTAAAGCAAGCGAGCACAAGGCCAGATTTTCCAACTTCAGCAACTTCCCCCTATTTAAGATCCGGTAAAACGAGAGTTTTTCATTCCTCCAGGTTAAGCAGCTTCCTCTCGTTAAGCCTTACCTGCGATCAGTACAAAACCACAACAACAAGTCTGTCAATGAAGCACTTAACAACCTCTTCATCTCAGAGGAAGACTATCAGGTACAAACAACACTTTAAAGCATTTTTCTGAAAAAAACATTGAACAGTTATAGTAGCTTATTGCAGTAGCTCTTGTCCACCACCTCATCTGCTGTTGAACTATCCCGTCCGCAGGCGCTCAGGACATCTATAGATGCGTACGATAACTTCGACAACATCTCGCTGGCCCAGCGTCTGGAGAAGCACGAGCTGATTGAGTTCAGGAGAATCGCTGCTTACCTCTTCAAGGGCAACAACAGATGGAAGCAGAGCGTGGAGCTGTGCAAGAAAGACAAACTCTACAAGGTGAGGTGGACAACAGGGTTGTTTTCTCAGTTATGCTGTTTGTAAATGTGTTTCTGATCTGATCTGATCTGTTGTTCTACCCAGGATGCCATGCAGTATGCGTCCGAGTCGAAGGACACAGAGCTGGCCGAGGAGCTGCTGCAGTGGTTCCTTCAGGAGGATAAGAAGGAGTGTTTCGCCGCCTGCCTCTTTACCTGCTACGACCTGCTCAGGCCTGACGTGGTGCTGGAGACGGCGTGGAGGCACAACATCATGGACTTTTCCATGCCTTACTTCATCCAGGTGATGAGGGAATACCTCAGCAAGGTAAGGACGGGCTTCTGCTCTAAAATAGGGTATAAATGTGTGGAGGAACTAAAATGATCAATTATTGTAAATAAACTTGACTAACATTTTAAACACAAACCATTTTAAATATCTGTTTATTTGTCATTTTGAAAAGTGATTTATTAACATTTACATGCAGTAAATTATATTAGTATAATTTAAAGATATCAATTATCAATGTATCAAAAATAAAAATGAATCATTTTGATTTTAATCTTAAACTCAAACCTTTTTAAACATCTATTTTTCACTTTGAATGTGATTTATTAACATTTACATACTTTATATTAGTATAATTATTAGAATAGCATAAAATGAACACATCAATTATCAGTATATTATTTGAAGGTCCCATATTGTACACCTTTCTGGAGTTTTATTTTAGGTTTTGATGTCCTTTAAGAATATATATTGGCGGTATAAGTACCAAAAACCATCTCAAAATATTTTTAAAGCTCCTTTTTTCAGGAGCTCTGCTAAGAACAGGTCGATTTTGGCCTGTCTAATTAATATTCATGAGCCTCTCTTCTGATTGGCCTGTTGTTTTCTGAGTGACGCACGGCCAGGCCAACCACAGGTAACTAGGTTCATGTATGCTGTAGCCTGCTGTGGCTTGGTGATGCTCACAAGTACACTAAACGTTAGTTAACCGAGTGAACTCAATCTCACCGTCTTTAACTCAATAAAAACAACAGACACCAACTGTAACTTAGGAAAACAAACAACGTATTTTGTCTTGTTTCCAACAGATATTCTATCAAAGCTTGTGGCAACCATAGACTGTAAAAAACATCACGTCAGCATCAACTTAGCAACACGTTAGTGTCGCATATCCGTTTACAAACTATAATTTCAGATTATGCTGGCTCCATAATGTAACATAAAATGTGTTAGTTTATTTACTGGTTGCGAATTTGAGGTCGGACCCAACAATGTAGGGACTGCAGCATCTTTGAGTAACGTTAGAATTTTTGAAAAACCGGCATTGAACTGTGCCTGATTGACGAAGCAGTCACTTGCGAAATGTGCAGAACAGACGGTTAAGGTCGAACTAAATTACTGTGGTATTTCCGAACATTAGCCACTGGTCTCTTATATTAATGTTGTTCGGAAGCCTGTGCAATGATGTAGTTTCCTGACATCCATCGACTGAACAGCGTTTTCTCGACTTGGTAGTTTCATAGCCCCTAGACCTCTGTTATCATGAAAAAAGCCAGGAAATTGCACTTTTGACAATATGGGACCTTTTAAAAATGTTTAATTTATATTTAAATTGTTAGTTTTTATCTATTTGTCACTTTCAAATGTAATTTATTAACATTTAAATACTTTATATTAGTATAAGTAAATTTGACTAACGTTTTTTAAATCTCCATTTGTCATTTTGAAAAGATTTAAGTTACATATAGTAACTTATAATATTATAAATATTAAACAAGTATAATTATTATTAATTATAACTATATTAGTAAATGATATATTTTTGAGTGACTATTAATCGGTCTTATTGATTTAAAGAGTTAGTCCTAGTCCTCAACAGAAATGAACACACACAGACTGAAGACTTATTTCTCTCATGTTCTTAGGTGGACAAGCTGGAGACCTGCGAGTCTTTGAGGAAAGAGGAGGAGCAGGCGACGGAAACTCAACCCATTGTTTATGGTAAAACAATGAAAGCACATATGCAATGGAAACTATTTCTATTTTTTAAAATTCATTTTTAATACATTTTCTCACCATCTCCCATTCCTCAGGCACACCTCAGCTCATGCTGACAGCAGGCCCCAGTGTGGCCGTCCCCCCGCAGCAGGCTTACGGCTACGGGTACACAGCAGCGCCCGGCTACCCACAGGCTCCTCAGGCCCAGCCAGGTTTCGGTTACGGCATGTAAGGACCCTCCCTGTTTCCCGCTCGTCCCTCTTCCTGCTGCCGCTTGGTTCGGTCCAGCAATCCCCGTGGATCTCTCTCCCTCAGTCCTCCACCGGTCCGACTCTTACTTTGTGCTCACAACGGGGGATTTGAGCAAATGTTATTCTTTTACTTCACCTTTTTTAAAATGATCGTTTTTTTTGTTTATCGTGTTTTCTTTATACCATCATGAAGGACTTTATTTCTATATTGTCAAAGATTTCATTGAGAATTATTTTTGTTTTCACATTCCAAATATCTACTAGATTTAATTTCCTGTCAATTTTATCTGTCAATTTAAAGGGGAATGGTGTCTACAATGAGGAGACTTGTGGGAGAAGCAAGTCAGTTTAATTAAAATAAGACAGAAAATCTGATTTGCACTCCGTAGTCAGAGGAAAAACAACTAATGTATCATTTTGATGTGTGTGAGCAGCTTGTTCAGTCTGTCTGCATTTAACTTGTATATTCCAGGAAAGAAAATAAAATCGAGGAAAATGTGACTACCGCCTCCACAAACAAACACTACTCAACACCAGTAATTAAATGCGGGTGTGTAGCTCTCGATAAATATATATTAAAAAAAAAGGTTGTTTTAAATGCGTGAAGACACACTCATACGGCATCTTCAAACTTTTTCTCTGACCTATGCAGGTTCACCAGTACCTTTGTTTTCCATATGAAAAACAAACTTTTGTTGTGCAGTATCGTGCTCATTGTGTGGGACCATCTGTTTGAGAAGGGGTAATGATTAAAATATATATAAATATATATGCGGCTCTTCACACCTGTGTGTATTTGACTAACCTTACCTCTCTGTGCTGCAGCGTGTGTGTGCGTATGTGTGTATGCTATTGTTGTGATGTTTAGGTCACTGTAAGGCAGCGAAGTGAGACTAGAAAGCCAGTTTATCCTGCCAGTTGTTCCGAAACTCAATTTACCCTTTATTTGTACAGAAGAGAAATCACAAATGGTAATTTGGTTTAAGAAAGATTTAAACTCCCTGTGTGTCCTGTACTCAGTTTTCACTGAGTTGAAATTAATCGTACATATAGACGTAAATTGTAGAGATCTGATTGTGCACAGAGAATGAGATATCCCTCCCCCCCCCCTTCCTTCTTCCCCTCCAGATTACCATATAAATAAAGGCTTCTTGTTCATCAAGAAAAATATGGTCTAACCACAGTTTCATGTGCCATGTATTTTTTTTTTTGTAATTCCTCCCCCTTCATACTCACTGGACAGTTTGATTCAGACATGCATAACATAAAGCTTTTAAAGTGGCTCGATCACACATGTAAATAAAAATGTTAATACTCGCGTCTGATTTAATAAGCAGCCAGTTTGTCAAAAATCCAGTGTTTTAAATCTAAATCCTCGCAGGTCATATTAGCATTGTGCAACTGAAAAAGGAACAGGAGCAGGTCATTTTTGCACCAAAGTTTAACAAACAAAAGTCCTTTATTCCATTGGGTATGAGGGGGGTGATTAATATGATAAAAATGAGATTCCCAAATAACTAATTTTCTGTACATAGACTTATGACAAAACAAATGTACTCGTATGTTCAATGATGGAATGGGTGAACTGTTTACTTAAAATAAATGGTTAAACCTATAAATCAATGTGTCATTTTAACCCTTTTAATTCAAGTTCTCCACTCGTATAAAAACTACAATGTCTAAGAATTGGTCAAAACTGCACCAGTTTTGTCCCATCTTATTTGAATAGTGTTATTCAGTATAGTTTCAAGTGTCCTGTCACTTTGTCAACAAGATCAGCCGGTCCAGGTCCCACGCCAAGAACCGTCCGAGACCCTGGTGCAATTTGGGTTCTTCCGGCATCTTGGATTAAACTGACGGGAAGTCCGACCTCTTTGGCGTGGGTCAGCAGCTCCAGCAGACAGTCCTCGTCTGGAGCCTTGACCACCACTTTGGGCTGGCCGCAGTACTCCCACTGCTTCAGGAGCTCTGGGTTCCTGCGCTGGACCTGCTTGTAGGCGGACACAGCAGCGTGAGAGCACTGTGCCGCCGCTTTACCTTTGCCCATCTTCAGATCAGTTCGGACCACCAGGATCATTTTGAACTCTCCGCTCTCGCCCATCACACTGGTCTCGCTGCCAGCACCGGCGCTGTTTCCTAAAGCCGCCATCATGCTGCGGGACGATCTGCCAAAACGCCCACTGAGGTGCCATCCGAGGCCGAGCCCACAGCCCACACCTGCCAGTATACCCAGAGCGACAGGCCCATACAGAGAATCCATCATCATACCCTGATGAAATACAAAGTGATTAGCAGTGTTGGGTAAAAGTCAGTGTAATTAAATTACTGTACTGATTACTCCCTCATAAAAGTATTAATGCATTACTTATTACTTTCTAAATCCCATATCAACCTTGACCAGTTGAACAAGGATAGACAGGAAACTGCTAAACCCTTACATAAAATGATCATGGTATCCATAGGGTTAATGTTACTAGATAAAGACGTTATTAACCAATGGCATATAAAATGACAGAAAGATTCTGAAAACACTGTATGGATGAAAACAATTATTCGTCTTTATATTAGTAGCTAAAACTGTTACTAAAGTTTTTTTTTTTTTTTTACTATTGTAAGGGAATGTTATAAAACGCACAGAATCAAATAAATCATGGCTCGATCACATGTAAATAATCCTAATACTAATAATCACATCTGACGTAATAAGAAGCCAGTATGACATGAATCGATCATATTAGCATTGAGGTGCAATTGAAAGTACAAAGAGGATATAAAATGAAACTGTATGAGAAAGATTCTGAAAACAGTGTATGGGTTTTTTTTAGTAACAGTCTGCCTGACTGTTACTGTGGTATTTGACTGAAACTATGGTAATGATAGTAATTTTGGTAAAAGATGTGTCATAACACCCACTGAATCAAATTAACATTAATATTTGTGTTACTAATATTCTATAAAACAAATCCCTGTGCACATGTAAATGTCATTCGTCCATGGCAACTCATGCTGGCAATCAATCTGGTCGGCTTGAATCTAGTATTTAAAAACGTGTTCATTTAAACGACCATCTAGATTAAACTAACAAGTGCTGGTGAGCCTATTCAGAATAAATGTATTTAAGACCACTTGAAATCGGACTCACCAGCAATCAAAATGATTCAGCAACCTGAAGTTTCCAGCAAACTCCGCGGGCCGCTTCTTTCAAGCCGACGCTTATTGATGACGTCACGAGTTGGAGTTTAAAGAAACCGCGGAAAGCCGAGAAATATTCAGTCAGGTTTGTATAATGTGTATTTTATCCTTATTAATGAATATTGTAATGCGGGCACCTTAATTTCACACATCTTTTTCAGGGAGCTTTGATTTTAGAACGGAAATAGTCCACCATCATTACACTGACTAGGCTAAATGTGTATTTGTCTTGATGCCTATTTATGCCCATGACATTTGACATTATAATAGTGATTATGTCACAAAATCTAGGAACCTGCTTACCTAGACAGCATTTATGAGCATCATGGGTTAGCTATATAGGCCATTTAAAGGCAGGTGGATGCTGTAACAGCTGCCTATCTGCCTTACTCCCACAATTAGGTCCCAATCTCTCATCCGGGTACTTTCAATTCTTTACTCTTTTGAACCCCAGAGGCCCAACCTAATTTAAGACAGTGTACAGAAGCTTTGAAATCAGACACTGTTTTTTGGCCTAGCCTCTCATGGTTTTGCACCCTTAGTGTAGCAGGTGTGCTTAGGATTGTGTAAGACATTATGGACAAAATGTTCTTGATTCTGACATTTAAGATTGTCTTATACCTGCTGGCTCTTGTTGTTGTTGTTTAACCAGGTTGCTGTTCATATGCTGGTTGGCACCAGCTGTGAAGGTTATCCATCCTGGGTGAAAGCACTATGTGAAATATGTAATTAAAGAATCCAAAAATGAATAGGCTACCATTACAAATGCGCATTAGCCTACATTATGTTAGACATGCATTTCAGCAGAGAATTTGTAAGATGGGTCTGTTTTTTTGTGTTTTTCTGTTGCTGCACTTAATTTTTTGTGCTGCTGCCTACTGAATGTTTTGACAGACAAAAGAAAGAGATGTGAAAAGATCTGGTCCAAGATGAAAACCGCCATCAAGCGTTTTCACAGCAAAGGGCAGTACCTTACGCAGTGATGGCACTGGTATAAAAACGTTTTGTTTGCGTGATGTCAACTCCCTGTAGTACTTGGAGTTATTTTCGGTGCATTTGTGGTGGGCCTCAGGGTTTTTTGTGTGGTTGGTAACTGAAACGAGAGTCTTTATATAGACTGTCATGCCACTGGCCTATTTAGTGCTTGTGAGATCTCATTAGATTAGGGTATCGGTAGGTGCACAAATACACATCCTTCCTGTGAGTTTGTCGCATGCAATCTTTCAAACTTAAAGAGTTAGTTCACCCAAAAATGAAAATTAGCCCATAATTTACTCACCCTCAAGCCATAGGTGTATATGACTTTTTCTTCTTTCAGTCAAACACATTCGGAGTTATATAAAAAAAAATATCCTGGCTCTTCCAAGCTTTATAATGGGAGTGAATGGTACCTTAGATTTTGAAGCCCAAAAAAAGTGCATCCATTCATCATAAAAGTAATCCACACGGCCCCAAGGGGGTTAATAAAGGTCTTCTGAAGCAATGCGTTTTTGTAAGAAAATATCCATAACTTTATAAAGTATAATCACTGGCCGGTAATGGCTGTACGCGAGTCTAGTTCCGGCGGAAGAGTGAAGATGTCCCGACACATGATGTATTGATGAATGCGGAAGTGAAGAGGATAGAGCGAAACACAACACCAGTCATGAATTAGAAGTTTAAAATTAATTTTTAGAGAAATGTCGAGGGATTTCGATATAAGATAAGAGGAGCTTGAGTTTGTTGCCTAAGCTTACGCTACAGATATTTTTCGTACAAAAACGCATCGCTTCACTTTAGAAGGAATTTATTAACACCCTGGAGCCATATGGATTACTTTTATGATGCACTTTTTTGGTTTTAAAATCTAAGGTACCATTCACTCCCATTATAAAGCTTGGAAGAGCCAGGATATTTTTTATATAACTGTTTGGCTGAAAGAAGAAAGTCATATATACCTAGGATGGCTTGAGGGTGAGTAAATTATGGGATAATTTTCATTTTTGGGTGAACTAACCCTTTAAAGTCACAATCAAATCAAAATTGACAATATTACAGCATTAATTATATATGATTTATTCATGCACAAAAAAAATCTACTTGGATTATGTTGATCCAAGTTCTTAATCAAGTTCTTGGATTAAGTTGAATAGCAAACCACAGCCATCCAACGATTTAATCAATTCCCAAAGGGAAAAAAATGAAGCCCCAACCAACATTTTTTCTTATATGAGAAGCTGTTTCACTTAGATATACATCACAATAGGGAAGTAAAGACTGTTGCAACTTCCGTTTCATGTCGACTTCAAAGGGATAGTTCCCTCAAATTAAAATTCTTTCATTTACTCACCCCTTATGTCAATTCAAATGACGTTTTTTTCTGTAGAAAGTTTTGCACAATCTCAATTTCACAATTTCATTGTATGGAAAAGGGCATTGCGACCACTCTGCTAAATATCTCCTTTTAATTTACACAGTACTAAAGAAGCAAGTCACAGATTTTGAATGACATGAGGGTGAGTAAATGATGGCACAATATTCATTTTTAGGTGAACTGTCATTCTAATGACAATGATAGGATGTTTAGGTCCCAGATTTTAAAAAAATATTGAAATGAACAGGCAAGCCAACACATGGTTTTAGCTTTACAAAATGTGGGTTGCATTCTTGTCTTGGCATCCATGATGATTCTGGCAGTGCAGATGGTTGTGTCACTGGGTCATGCACAGGTCTGATTGGGTTACAGTAATTTGCAAAACACAGAAAAGAACCTCAGCCACCAAAATGATCAGAGAAAGAGAAGCGAGAACAGACAAGACTGTGAATGCAGATACTTCCCTTCTCTGCCTTCCTCTGTGTGGGCTTGAAAGACATTTTAAACATTGTGATTTTCTGTCCCTCAGGTGCATGAATATCTATAATTAGATGTCTGAAAATGGGACAGAGTTAAAGATTCCTTGAAGAACAGTGGGACTGTGGGACCAACATAATCAGAGCTCTGGAAAGACAGGTCAGCCTTGCAGGCTTTCTTCTAATGTACTCATTGACCTCACTATACAGTGACAGAAACAGAAATGTGCACACTTAATGTAGTTCCTTTTCAATCTATCTATCTATCTATCTATCTATCTATCTATCTATCTATCTATCTATCTATCTATCTATCTATCTATCTATCTATCTATCTATCTATCTATCTATCTATCTATCTATCTATCTACCTATCTACCTATCTATCTATCTATCGATAGTTTTGTGGTCGAATGTTATTGAAAGAAGTATCATGCTTACCAAAGCTGCATTTATTTGATTATTAGAATATAAAATAAAAGTAAAAATTGTATATATTTTAAAATGTCTGTGATGACAAAGCTGAATTTTCAGCATAATTTCTCCAGTTTCTCCAGAAATTCTTCGAATATGCTGCTTTAGTGCTCAAGAAACATATCTTATTAGTATCAGTGTTGAAAACAATGTTGAAAACTGCTTTATTTTTGTAGAAACCGTGATTTTTTTCAGGATTCTTCAATTAAAGTTCAAAAGAACGGAAATATTACTAATGTATTGTCACTTTTGAATGGTAGCGTGTATATACACTTTTTTTCAGACAGCATAATAACAGAATCCCCTCTTATGTGTGCATACAAATGTACAAACAGTAGAAACCATGGATAGGAAGAGGTTTTGTGGATGAGGCCAGTCCTGCTGCAGTACATCCTGCTACAGACATTCGAGTTGACGAAGTTGCAGAGGTCAAATGAATTAGACAGAAAAAAACTTGATTCTGTATGCCTTAAAAAGATTAAAAAATCACCATTAACAGTGTCATTTACATCTTAAAGCCTCATCTTAATCCAATAAAAACACTTGCAGTGGTTCTCACAAATCAAGAATGACATCTAACTGTAAGTTAGAGCCTTTGCCAAGATGGTCTGGGTTTATTAAAACCCCCTGAGATTATTTTAATAGATTTTGTTTCAGTTTTGCAAAAGAGGCTTGAAAAAGCTTAGGTGTTCTTGCGAAACAGCCTCGGGTATGTAATACCAGTAGTTAAACACTGGCCTCTGAGCGGTTTCCTCCCACACAGCTGAATGTGATAGAGTGTGTGCTCTACGTGCTCTTCAAGAGCACATACTGTTCAAGTTCGCCACTTTAATGTTTACATAGTGCGATGAGCATGAAAAAATTGTAAATACTGCATTGTATTTACTTTTTGCATTAGATAATACAGACTTTCAGCCCACCATCTTCAAACTGACTGACTACATTTTGCTCATGGGCTGATAATGTGCAGCTTTAATTGTGCTTTAACTGGCAAGTTTACATGGAAAAACCCATCTTTCATGCGAGAAACTCAAGTCGCCTCTCAGCATGTGTGGGAGCGTTTAATCAGGCGAAGTGCCCTGACTCGTAAGACTGACGTGGAAATGATTCTAATATGACTAAGTCTGACATTCCCGGACCAGGCGTCTGACTTTGGCTTTTCCAAAACTGCAGCACCCAATTGACGCAAATGACTGCTTCGAAATAGGCCAACGGATGCTCCACTCCCCTGAACAAGATCCCATTTGTCCACAGCTCATTTTTAATATGAAAAGGGATAGTTCTACAGTGAAATGGTGCCAATGTTTTATCTGATCAGACTTTTAAATTGACTTTTGTTGGTAACCTAATGGAGTTAAAGGGATTAGTTCACCCAAAAATTAAAATTCTGTCATCATTTACTCACTCTCAAGTTGTTCCAAACCGTTATGATTTAAACCTGTACTGACTTTTAAAGACTTTAGATGCCCGCATCTAGTTTACTTTGTTGCCAATATGCTATTGCATATTTGTAAATCATCTATTTATGTGTACATTGTGTGCGGCCAAATGTGTACCGTGCTTACGGCCTTGTTTTCTCCTCTTTACTGCCGTCTCTCTTCAGGCAGCACATCAGAAGTTGAAGCTGAGCCTACTGTTATGTAACAATTATAAAATCTTTCTATCTATTTTTAGACTTCAATCTTGTCAAGTCTTTTAGAATCGACGATGAGCTGGTTTTGATCTTGGATCACTTTGTGCATGGATTTGATTGCATTAAAACGTACTCGGTTACTAACGTAACCTCGGTTCTCTCTAGAAGAGGGAACGAGTACTGCGTTTTTATCAAAACGCTACGGGAAAAGTCTCTTTTCACGAAATACTGAAGCAAAAAATTATCCTTAATTTTCATACATGTAAAGCGCGTTGCAGCAGTAGTCAGCTGTGGCGAGACGGCTTGCTCGCTCATTGGCTGCTCTGCGGCAACTGCATAAGCCTATCGAGCGAGGCCTGAGATGACGTCAGGCCAATGAGGGCGCTTCGCGCCCTCCTTGCCATTTCCCGCCGAGACGGGTGTGGCTAACCTCTATAAAAGGAGCTCGAAAAGGCTGATTCACTTGATTTTCATAGCCGAAGCGAACCAGAGTGAACCGTACGCACGGCAGAGAACGCAGTACTCGTTCCCTCTTCTAGAGAGAACCGAGGTTACGTTAGTAACCGAGTACGTTCTCTTACGAGAGTCCTCTCGTACTGCGTTTTTATCAAAACGCTACGGGAACCCCTTGTAAAACGCCGTGCGTGCTGGGATAAAAACACCGATCACTGGAAGCTAAGCCAGATGTACAGTGCATAATCACCAGATAGACTCACAAAGAATCCGGGAATAAGGGATGGGGGACCTTAATTCCCTAAACTGTAACGTCCGCAGACGTAAACATGACCTCACAGAGAGAGTCTAGAGACAAGAGGGGGATTCCCTCCGTCCTTATATGGTCGCGCCAGCAGACGCGAATATGACATCACATAGACAGGGTGGGGAACCTGAACTGAATGTGGGAAATGTGGGTCTTACACAATTCTGCCCCTAAGACAGTCGGTAGCGCGTTGCGCATGCGATTTCAGTGTTCTAGTTAGACAGCTGAATCGATTACACCGATAGTAGCTTAGCCTGCAAGGCGGGAACTTCTAGGTTGTAAAACCTGATAAATGTAGAGGGCGAGGCCCAGCCTGCCGCCGTACATATATCCTGTAAGGAAATCCCGCTGGACCAAGCCCACGAGGAGGCAACGCCCCTCGTGGAGTGCGCTCTGACTCCCAACGGGCACTGAATGCCCTTGACAGTATAAGCCAGCGCTATGGCGTCAACTATCCATCTGGATAAGCTCTGTTTCGAAACAGCCATTCCCTTGGAACGTCCACTGAACGAGACAAAGAGCTGCTCAGTCTGTCTGAAGACAGCGGAGCGGGACACGTAAGCTCTTAAAGCCCTAACAGGGCAAAGAAAACTTGAGTCCCCTTCCTCACTTGACCCCGGCAGGGCAGACAGGGAGATAACCTGAGCCCGAAACGGCGTGTTGAGGGACTTTGGCACATAGCCATGCTTAGGTTTGAGTATGACTTTAGAGTCATTAGGTCCAAACTCTAAGCACGCTGGGCTCACGGAGAGCGCGTGCAGGTCGCCTATGCGCTTCACCGAAGCGAGAGCCATCAAAAACACTGTTTTGAAAGACAAATGTTTGAGGCTAATAGATTGGACAGGCTCGAAAGGGGCATCTTTCATGGCCGCCAAGACTGTAGAAAGGTCCCACATAGGAACTGAAGGAGGTCTGGGTGGATTCAGCCTCCTAGCTCCCCTGAGGAAGCGGATGACTAAATCGTTCCTTCCTAGTGACTGACCCAGCGTCGATCCGGAGAACGCTGTAATAGCCGCCACGTAAACTTTGAGCGTGGAAGGGGATCTACCCTTACCCAACAGCTCCTGTAGGAAGGAGAGAACCTCCGTCACCTCACAATCGAGAGGTGATAGGCTCCGAGCTGTACACCAGCCGGAGAAAACCGACCACTTTGAGGCATAAAGCCGCCGAGTCGACGGCGCTCTGGCCTGAGTGATGGTATTTATTACTCCCTCTGCGAGGTCAACGGATATCCGTTGAGCGCCCACACATGAAGGGACCACAGCTCCGGGTGTGGGTGCCAAATCGAGCCCCCGGCCTGCGAGAGGAGATCTCTCCTCAATGGCACTGGCCATGGAGCGAAGTCTGCTAGCTGCATCAGGACTGGAAACCATGCTTGGTTCTTCCAGAACGGTGCTACAAGCAGCACTGGGCATTCTGTTTCCCTGACCCGCTCTAACACCTGTGGCAGGAGGGAGACGGGGGGGAAAGCGTATAGCGGGCAGCGCGGCCACATCTGGGACAGCGCGCTGTCGTTCTTGGAAAAGAACACGGGGCAATGAGCGTTTTCGCGGGACGCGAATAGGTCGACCTCCGCTCTGCCGAATCTCTCCCACAGCAGCCGGACTGTTTGTGGGTGTAGAGACCATTCGCCCAGGGGAATGTTGTTCCTGGACAGTCTGTCTGGGCCCACATTCTGGAGCCCAGGCACGTGCACTGCCCTCAGCGAGCGCAAATTGTGCTGAGCCCATATTAGGAGGCGTTTCGCCAGCCTGTACAGGGATGTGGATTTCAGACCGCCCTGGCGATTTATATAGGACACCACGGCCGTGTTGTCCGAACGGACTACGACGTGTTGGTCCTTGATATGGGGACAAAAACGCGTCAGCGCGTTGTGCACTGCCAGCATTTCCAGGCAGTTGATGTGTTGGAGCTTTTCTCGTTCCGACCACAGGCCGAAGAACGGTCTGCCCTCGAGCAGCGCTCCCCATCCCGAGGTGGATGCGTCTGTCGACACCATCCTCACTCTCGAGGAAGTCCCCAGGCTTACACCTGATTGGTACCAGCCTTCCGCCAACCAAGGTATCAGTGCTGTCACACAGCTTTGATTGACCTTGAGGCGTAACCGGCCGGACACCCACGCTCCGCGCGGCACTCGCGCTTTCAACCAGAACTGCAGCGGGCGCATGCGGAGCAAGCCCAGCTGGAGAACTGATGATGCTGAGGCCATGAGACCCAGCATCCTTTGAAACTTCCTGAGCGGGGTGAAAACGCCGCGGCGGAAAAACTTCGCCGCGCGCTGAATGTGCAGCACGCGCTGTGGTGACAGCCGCGCCGTCATAGACTGCGAGTCCAGAACAATACCCAGAAACGAAATCGTTTGACTGGGGTTCAGTGAACTCTTCGCCCAATTGACCGTGATACCAAGATTCTCGAGGTGATCGAGTAAAATGGTTCTGTGCTCCACGAGCTGAGATCGTGATTGAGCTAGGATCAACCAGTCGTCCAAATAGTTCAGCACTCGCATGCCTCTGAGTCTGAGGGGAGCGAGCGCTGCGTCCATGCATTTCGTAAATGTACGAGGTGCCAGGGACAAGCCGAAGGGCAGGACTGTATACTGGTATGTCTGACCCTCGAAGGCGAATCTCAAGTATCGCCTGTGATGTGACGCTATCTGTATTTGAAAATACGCGTCCTTCAGATCTATCGACATGAACCAGTCTTCTCGGCGAACATGCGCGAGAATTTTGCTGGTCGTGAGCATTTTGAAACTGCGTTTCACTAATACTCTGTTTAGCCGTCTTAGATCCAGAATGGGTCTGATACCTCCGTCCTTTTTGGGGACTAGAAAGTATCTGCTGTATAGTCCCCCTTCGCTTTGAGCTCGGGGAACACGCTCTATCGCCCCTTTGCTTATCAGTTTTGATATTTCGGCGCGAAGTAGGTGTGCTACTTCTGAAACCACCGTAGTTTGGACGCGCGCTGTGAAGCGGGGAGGGCGTCGACAAAACTGTAGCGAGAAGCCTCTCTTTATAATGCCTAGCACCCAGTCCGAAACCCCTGGAAGCACTGCCCATGCTTCTGCATGGCTGGCTAAGGGCTGGATGCGAAGCGCGCTCTGTTCGCCGTGTGACAGAGGCGCTTCGGGGGGCACTAACGTAGGCATTATGCCTGTGGCATTCGAGGCGGGGGGCGCGCTTATTACAGCGGGCAGAGCGCTCGTCCTCGACCTTACTACAGCGCTTGACTGAGTGAGGGAGGGCTGAGCGGGTCCCGTGGGACTCATGTTTGCGAGTAAATGTGGGTGGGAAGCGGGCACATTCACTGCTTTGGGCGCGCTGTCTGACTGAGCAGAGCGAGCGCGCACAGGTCTCGTTTTTACAGAGAGCCTGTGGTGTGTGAGACATAGTGTTTGTGCGGGCACTTTCACTATGTTGGAAGCGCAATCGACCTGAGTCGATTTTATGTGCGCGAGCCCTAAGTGTAGGGCTGTGCTTGTGTGTAGAGATGGGCACTGAGGAGTGGGCATCGACACTACACTTATAGCACCATCGGCCGTGGCCGGGACACCAGAAAATACACTCTTTTCGGGATATATCTGGGTAGCCGTAAAAACGGCTTTTGTGTGCAGGCAAGCGGGCGGCTGAGCGGGCTTGCATCTTGCAGAAAACGCTGGAACAGTCGCAAGTCTTGGGACTGAAACAGCGGCGCGCTTGGGTGAGAGACCGGCCGCAGCGGGACTCACACACCTGCGCTTTCCTAGGCGTGCTAGGACTTCTTCGGGGCTTCCGGCTTCACCACAATCCTCGATCGCGGCCCGCGCGGAGCGGGGCGTTGGCTGTTAGAGCGAGAGCGGGGCCTGGAGCTGCGCTGCTGTCGCTGCTGTGAGGATGCGGCCGAAGGCGGGGGCTGAGGCTGAGAGCTCCGCTGAGTCTGTTTTCCACGACTCGCTGCAGAACCGGAGCGCTTCGGGAGGAAGTGCTTGAAGGCTTGAGACGCTTTCTGGGCTTCAGTAAATCTCTCCACGAACTCGGAGAGAGAAGAACCGAAAAGGCCAGCGGAAGACAGCGGGGCGTCGAGAAACGCGTTGCGCTCGGAATCAGCCATCTCCGTGAGCGTCAGCCATAGATGCCTCTCAGCAACAGTGGCGGAAGCCATACACTTTCCCATGGCTTGTGCAGCAGACTTGGTAGCGCGGAGTGTTAGATCTGAAGCGCTCCTCAAATCCGCGATGCAGATAGCCTCAGGTCCCATCTCGTCCAACTTACGGAGGAGATCACCCTGAAATATCTGTAGTGTAGCCATGGTGTGCAGCGCTGACGCGGCCTGCCCAGCGGCGGAGAAAATTCGCGCGAGCAGCGTGGACGTCATGCGGCAGGCTTTTGAAGGCAACACCGGTTTAGTCCGCCGTCCAGCAGAGGGCGGGCAAAGGTGGGTTGCTATCGCCTGTTCCACCGGCGGAAGTGAAAGGTAGCCTCGGTCTTTCGCATTATCCAGGGAGGAAAATGCTGGTGACACAGACGAGCGCGTTCGCGCAGAGAAGGGCGCGTTCCAGGCCTTCGCAACTTCTTCATGCAGCTCAGGAAGAAAAGGAGCGGGCTTTGAATCCGGAGAAGTGCGCTCACCAGGGAGGAAGCTACCATCCAGCCGGGTGCGAGAGGGGAGCTCCGGTGCAGACCACTCGAGGCCGAGGCTCGCCGCGGCCAGCGCGAGTACTCGCATGAGCTCTCTCTCGATGTTGGCTCTCGTAGTGGGCTTGCGGGCAGCAGGCGCGAGATCCTCAGAGCTCGCCCAGTCCTCGCTGCCTGAAGCTAGCAGAGAGCAGGAATCCTTTTCCCCCGACGCGGCCTCGGAACCGACTTCCTCTGATGAAGCGGCGGCAGACTGCGGGCGCTGAGCATCAGGAAGTGATTCAGGAGAAGCCGGTGAAGCAGGCGGGCGAACCGGCGAGCTTAGTCGGGCTGGAGCGGGTTCCGGGACCCGCTGCGAGCGGCGCTTCTTACGGCGCGGCAGCGCGGCGGGGAATGCAGGCTCTGAGAAGAATGCCAGGCGAGTCCGCAGAGTCACCATCGGCAAAAGCTCGCAGTGAGGGCAGCCGCCGTCAGCGAGCGCGAGCGCTGCATGGTCCTCACCCAGACAGGAGACGCAGACGACATGGTGGTCTCCCTCGGTGAGTGGGGCTCGGCACGAGCCGCATGAAGGCATCTTTAAAAAGACGCAGCTCTTTTAGGGGGTGAGTGTCGCAAGGCGAACACACACACACACACACACAAGAACAGTAGAAGGTAATGAAAGGATATGCGTCGGAAAGCGCAGCAGGTACGGCAGTAGAAGGCGGCGTTGGCCAGCGGCTTCAAGTGGCTCGTCCCGCTGAAGTGCTTGCCTCAGACGACGCTTGCTTCCTCGTGATCCAGCGATGCGTGCGCTTCGCTGAAGAGATGAAAATCAAGTGAATCAGCCTTTTCGAGCTCCTTTTATAGAGGTTAGCCACACCCGTCTCGGCGGGAAATGGCAAGGAGGGCGCGAAGCGCCCTCATTGGCCTGACGTCATCTCAGGCCTCGCTCGATAGGCTTATGCAGTTGCCGCAGAGCAGCCAATGAGCGAGCAAGCCGTCTCGCCACAGCTGACTACTGCTGCAACGCGCTTTACATGTATGAAAATTAAGGATAATTTTTTGCTTCAGTATTTCGTGAAAAGAGACTTTTCCCGTAGCGTTTTGATAAAAACGCAGTACGAGAGGACTCTCGTAAGAGAACCTTAAATTATGATGGCGTTATTTTAAAGATTTTTATTTGTTGTTTTTTTTTTGTTTTTTTTGTGTGTGGTTGCATAATGCCCTCTCTAGCTCAGCACAAAAACATGCCTTGACATCTCCATCTCTTCCACATAAACTCTAATTATTGCTAAACCTGACACCAGTGATTTATGCATGATGACTTTGCAGATTTTATATCATACTTGTATAAACAGTTTCTACCTGCATCTGGCAAAACATCACATTAAAACAAAAAACCCTATATATATTCAAATCTTTAAAGGGATAGTTGACCCAAAAATTCTCATTCTGGCCTATTTTACTCACCCTTATTCCTGTATTACTTCCTTTCTTCCGTTAAACACAAAAGAAGATATTCTAAAGAATGTTTCAACTGTTTTGTCCATATAATGAAAGTCAGTGGGGTCCAAAACAACATTGTGTTCCACAGAAGAAAGTCATACAGGTTTGAAACATCAGGAGATGAGTGAATAAATGATTACAGTTTTCATTTTTGGGTGGACTATCCCTTTAAATACAAATTCAGCAGGGCCAGTGGCCAAACACCTTAACCCAGCTGTGACCTTAAATCCAAACCAAATCTTCACCAAAATCCTACTATGCATGCTGTGTTTAATCCCTTACATTTACATTAGCCATAAAAGCAAACCAGCACGCTGCAATGGCTTTGAAAGGTCTACACTTACAACTTAATGTCACATGAAGTGGGGAATGAGTTTTGTTTTACTTTCCTGGAATTCCAGTGTTGCAGATCTCTAGCCCTTTTCCAGAAACCCTTCAATACTTCCATAATATAAACCCACAAGTTTCACTAGCACTGCAAAACAACCTGCCCCCTTCACCAGCAGGAGATGGAGAGACCCAGAGGAACATTTTACAGCTTAGAACTGGCTCTTTCATAGCCAATTAATGGATTTGTCTCAGATGTTTCTCCTAAAATTCCTTAGTAGCCATAAATTATACACAATTGTTGACATGCAGCAAGAGAGTACAGCTATAAAATGAATGTGATTCGAATAATAAATATTGTGATGAATATATTTGGTCGTGGCAAATCTGAGCTCAATTTGAGAAATGATTCCCTTCAGAGACAAATCTAAGAAGCTAAATGAAAATCCTGTCATCATTTACTCATCTTCCTCGTGTCGTTCCAAAACTGATTTTCTTTTTCTGTGGAACATAAATGAAGATGGTTTTGAGAAACATGGGTCTTTGTTTGGTTCACTATCAAAGTCTATGGGCTCTGATGTTGTTTGGTTTCAAATACTCTTCAAAATATATTTTTTGTGTGTTTTGCAAAAGAAAGAAATGCATACAGGGGTATGAGGTGGAGTAAACGATGACAGAATTTTCATTTTTTGGTCAAACCATCCCTATACACAATTTGTAATGTATTTAATCTGGATCAGATCTAAAAGAAATCTCATTTTTGTTGGGAAGTGATGAAGAAAAAGCTGAGGGAAAGAGCAACCACATAACTGAAACAGAAATAGATGAAATGGAAAGAATAGGGAATCTGTGAGCGAGTTGGTGAATGAGCGAGCGACGGAGGGAGGGAGGGAGAGATAGGCAGAAGGAACTTGCTGCCCCTGGTTGGTGTTGTGTAAGACTTGGCTGGCTGTAGCAGAATAACACTCTTATTCTCTCAGTGCTTTGAACTCTGGTACCCTACAGCTCCGACCACCCCTCTCTGCAACAGCAAGAACTCACACTGAGGTGCTCCTCTCTCTCTCTCTCTCTCTCTCTACCTACCTCTCTCTCACTCTCTCTATCTACCTCTCTCTCACTCTCTCTATCTATTTCCCTCTCCCCTTTCCTGCTGTGTCGCATTTCTCTTTCTCTTCCCATCGTATGTACCTCTCTGCTCCGTTCTCATTTGTCTTTCACTCTCTCCCACATGTAGTTTGCCTGCTTCAGAAGTGTCAGTGTACCCTTCACATATGAAGTGAAGAAAGTTTGTGTTTTCTGTCCTGATGGACTGGGAACCAGCGTGCGCAGCTTCTTCGTCTGGTAAGAACCACCTGCAACACGTCTGTGCCGTGCAAATTTGTTTTATAATAGTTTTTATTTTATTTTATTTTATAGGAGCTGCTGCATGCATGTATTTCAGGTTGCATCTGCCTAAAGGCGTGTGTAATGGTGTTTTTCTTGTGCAAGTGGTTGTGTAACCCACACATTGCTTCCGTGTTGCATATGCGCCTGTAAGCAATGTCTATGTTGTTCAGGCTGAAAGTGAATCCACGTGCGTGTGATGGTCTCACAGCAATGCTTGGGGTCTGCAAGTGTGCCTCTGTGTTGACCAGAGTCGATAACAGGTGATGTTTCGTTTCGTGTTGTGTGTGTGTGTGCGTTTGCGTGTCTGTCAGAACGGCAAATCGTGTTTAGGATCGGTTGTCATTTCACGAGGCTGTTGGAATGAACGAACCCGTTGACCCGCGGTTTAGCTGACGACACGCCCCTCTCTCTGTCGTCTTCTTCTTGTTGTTGTTCTCTTCTCACTCACACCTTGTGTTTTTCCCTTCGCCTTGCTCCGTCGCCGCTTTTTTTTATCTTCTACCGCACAAATGTTTACGTTAAGCTTCTGTCTGACATACAGGTGCTGGAACGGCCACAGACAGATGCTTCAAACATCTGGTGGGTTTTAGGGAGGGCTCACTAACTGTGAATATCCCTCTGCGTCACACGCGCGCTACGCAGTTGCTGTTTCAGTTGGCACCGTCTCTGGATTCAAGTGCTGAAAAGAATGTACTAGAAACTTCCTCTGGAAAAAGAACTTTCCTGTCCTAAATGTAATCTGAGAAGGTTTAGTGACTTGTTTTTTTTTTGTTTTTTTTTTTGTTTTTTTACGGTTTGGCATGTTGCTGTGTTTCTTGTTATCTGCTAGAACTGAAGCGACACCGTGTGGTTGGTTATGTAACAGACGAACCCAGTGACCCCTCGGATTCATTGAGGTTTACTAGGAACTGATAAATTAAGTTAGTCATGCATACACTTTAACTGTGAGCTAGAGTATATATATATATATTATATATCTACATTAGGGATATTCGTTATATCAACACTTTTGTCGGACATTTATTTGTTTGTTTGTGTCCGGCATTTAATTTTTATTGGTTGAAATTGTTTCTACTTATTTTAAGATTAGTATTGCTATAATCTATAATGGTGGATTATGGCAAATATTATCAGTTTTGTGTACATGTAATAATAGAACAGATATATGTGTTTGTGCATAAAAATGAATGCGTATTTTGTTCATATACTGTTAATTAATTTCAATTAATTCATTTAACATAAAAACAGTTTATTTTTTGGTTGCTGGTTATGTATTTATTACATATAAAAGCTGAAATTAAACATTTAGATTTTAAGATATAGAACATTTTAAAACAGACTTATAGATAGAACTTCATTTTGTTTTGTGTTTTCCTTCAACCCCACACAATGTCCAGAAGATGGCGCCATAGACCACTGCGAGTTTTTGGCCCTGCTGTTACTAAAGAGTCCAGATGCCATCTGAGACCTACACGTTTTTACTCCACATTGTGTTATGAAATGAATAGACTTGTTACCTGTCGTGGCCTGAAACTCCTAAAGGGGGCATTTTTGAATTTTCAACATATGGATTTCTCTTTTCTAGAAAAATAATTCTGTCTTTTTAGCCTGTGAAGGTGTTGTCATGTTTTCCTGTTTGTCTTTTGTGACAGAGCAAATGCACGGATCCATTCATATAATACTCTCTGCGTATATGATACATGTCTCCCTCTCTATACTTTTGAATACTATAGTAGTTAATTATTGAGCGTGAACTCATACATTGCTGGAAGTAAATATAGATTCAGTGCAGGTTCTGATATATCTAGGTGAATCTTATGAAAACTGTCAGAAATATCTGGGTCATCCAGATTACACTTTGAATAAAGAAATAAAACCGGAATCAGTTATTTTCATGTCAGTTAAAAACCTTTGATGCTTACATTGCAGATTCATTATGATAATAATTTTACATATTAATTTGACTTAATGCATTTTGTGGTCACATTGAACTCTGTCATCTTTAGTATTTTTTGTTTAATGAAAAAATTCCGCAAAACAAGTTTGAGATCTGCTGCAATGTACAAAAAAAATGATAATGATATTATTTCAATTGTAAAGTACAACTGTAAACACGTATACATAATGGTGGCATTAGTTGTATTGAACTTATTTACTCCTGATATTTTTTTAAAGGTCTGAACAGGGTGGTTTTCATTTCTGTTTTACACAGTATTCAGTATGAGGAGGAAAACGAGCTTAAATGTTATGAAAATAATCTCACAAAAAAAACCTGCAATGACTACTTTGTTAATGCACAATATAAATTCTTATTTTCTCGGTGAAATATAACCTGAACATGTTCCCCGTTCATCATCATTTAGCGCGTTTAACACATTTACTTTCACAACCAAATTTGTTTTGAGACATTTTTATGTTTTCTGAACATCACTGACCATTTGATCCACCGAGTTTTGATTTAGCGATGAAGGACACACACATTTAGTTCTCGCTGTTGTCCAGCAGAGGGTGAAGGGTATAATTATTTAAAGAGGACCTGATGTTAATTCAATCCCACTCTTGTGAAGTCACTCTTTCCTTATGGACCTGTCAGTCCATCAGAAATATGGAAAGGATACATAAAACTGTGA